>NC_056744.1:252829476-253129476 GCF_019279795.1 Protopterus annectens | reverse complement strand
ACTAGTGAACTGTACGATGTGAAGTTGTTAAATCTCGCCGTTTATTCTCACTGATGGGTTCAGAGCCGATCCTCTGCTCTGACACGGCCGATAGCAAGCTCAAGGTTTGCCAGTAGCTCAAGACCAAGCCCCTTATCCCACAATGCACTGCTGGAATTACCTCAGATCTAGTTTGCCGCGGCAAGAGAGATCTCGGTGATTGGGCTAGCTCGGACCATTTAGAAAAAAAGTAACAGCAAGTCTATAAAAAGTTTTCTTTTTTGTTTAAAAAATATAGTGTGTGTTAGTACTATTATATTTTCTCTATAGTTAAATACTTTTAGATAGTATAAATAGTTTAAAAGTTAGGGCTTTGTTGGCTTCCTTGTTTGTGTGGGCCTTTAGCCCTTTTTTGTCTACTATTAATCCTTATAATAGGCAGACTTTTTATGTGGGCCTCTTAGCCCTATATTTGTATCTATATTTGTATATATACAATACTGTTATAGATAGTGCGCGGATTGGGCTTAGTTTTTTGTGGATCTAATTTACTGTTTTTTCATTTAAATATGTTGGATGATGAGAAATCCCATCCCAAATTGGAATTCAAAAAATGCCCAGATTGTGGGCAGAAAATGTCCGTCACTGATGGACACATTCAATGTGTCTACTGTCTGGGGGCTAAACACCTCCAAGACACCTGCAGCATTTGCCACTCCTTTTTTTCAAGAGTCCTCTTGGAGAGAAGGAGGAAACTTATAGACAGGGGATTGCTACAGCAATCTTTTTCAGAAGTTTTGAGTAGCCATGAGGGTACTAGTACATCCTCCAAATCCTCAAAATCCAAGTCTTCAGATAAGGTCTCAAAAAAGGCTAATATTTCAGAAGGTGGTCATTGGTTACACAGTCATCGGAACCGAGTATACTTTTGATTCAGAGCCAGCTCTCAGTATTGGAGCCGGTCTCTGAAGTTCCTTCTTCACCTCTGCTCCAGTCAGCACCTTCGGTGCATTCAGCTAAGTCTTCAGTCAGCCTTTCAGATTTGGACATGGATTGGCTAGTGCAGAAGCTTTTACAGGCACCAGGACTTGCCAAATTGTTGTCGACCCTGACCAGCTCATCGGTACCGAAGACCATGGAACCGGATTTGTCTACTCCTCCTCAGAGTCATGCTGGACTCTTGGAACCGAAGGAAATTGAACCGATGGTGGTCGAACCCTTGGAGCCGATACCCGTACCGGTGTTATCGGCTCCATCTACTTGGATGTCCTCGTCACCGACCGAGGGCTCTAGGAGCCGATCCTCTCCCATCAGGTCCAGGGAGGATAGTCGCACTGACTTGGTGCCGACTCTTACTTTTGGGGCTTCGGCTCCTACCTCGGGCTCGGAGCCCAGGGTTTCAGTGTGGGAGGATCGGACTGTACTTTCGGGTCTGTCCACTCCTTCTCGTCGGAGCCATGGTGCCTTCGATGCTATGAGGAGAGTTTCGTCTCCAAAGACAATGTCAGCATTGGTTCTGCTTTCCCTCTCCCCTCAAGCTCCTGCGTCTGCTTCTTCAGCTACCGATCCCTCTAATCGTAGAGACCCCAAGCCTCAAGTACCCCCACAGGGCATCCCCTGCTCTTCTGAGACCTCCCCAGATCCCCCCACTGAGGAGGTGCCCAGGAAGAGACTGTGCAAGAGGAGGCACTTAAGACTCCCCACAGGAGTCTTTGACATCTGACACGAACTTAGATGAGTCAGAAGGGTCCCCTAGATCCCCCTCTGAGGATATCTCCTTTGCAGAGATACTAGAGATCCTTAGTCAGAGGGGTGATTGGCAGTCCAAGACCCCTAGTAAGGATAAGTCCTTGCTCTTGAAGGCTTTTGGGTCTCAACCTTCCACTTCTTGGGTGTCTCTGCCTAATGACGAGCTCATGAGCTGATCTCTCGTAAGGCGTGGGAGTCATCAGAGGCCATGGAACCTGTCCCTCATAGACCCAGTAAATTCATATCTGCCCCAGTGGACAAGC
This sequence comes from Protopterus annectens, assembly GCF_019279795.1. NCBI lineage: Eukaryota > Metazoa > Chordata > Ceratodontiformes > Protopteridae > Protopterus > Protopterus annectens. The sequence goes on along the minus strand of NC_056744.1, from coordinate 253,127,485 downwards.
CATTTTTGACAAAAGGAGTGCCTGTTGATGCCATGGTGGTAGCTGCAGCCACCAAAAAGGAAGTATCTGAGACATCCACTTCTATCCATCCCCCTAACAGAGATTCTAGGGTTATGGATAGATATGGGAAGTGCATGTTTAGTTCAGCGACTTTTTCTCTGCGATCACTGAACTACTTAACCCATTTTACAAGACTACAGAGACACCTCCTGAAAGAGCTAGGAGATAGTCTCCAGGGTATGGTAGCTGCAGGAGTGGCCGACCCAGCTCGCTACCCTAAACTCAGTGGTGAACTCATCCATGCATCTCCTATCCTATGCAGCTGATGGTTCGAGTTGAACTGCTAGTTCGGGCATTGCTCTTCGAAGACAAGCCTGGATGTGTCTCTGTTCCTTTGCGGAACCCTTTAAGTCTTCCTTTATTAATACCCCATTTGATGGCTCATCACTGTTTGGGCCCAAGGTAAAGGAAACTTTAACCAGGTGTGAGCAGGAAGGCAAGACCTTATCTGCCATTGGGGTCCATTTTTTGACCCCTACTCAGCCCTACCCTAAGGACCCTTGTGGAGGAAAAATGTGGTTCCAAAAAACTCAGGCAGCCTTTCAGGACACATGTGGAGAAACCCCCTCTAGAGGCAGAGGAGGGGGTTATAATGGAAGATGCTGTCTCCGTGGCAGAGGGGGTACACAGCAACAGGGTGACAGGGGTCAGTTCTCCAGTAAGTCCTACCAGCACCCCTGAAGGGGGGCCCCGACTGTTCGGCTCTGGAGGCAGTCGGGGGTCACTTGTCTTTCTACCCAGAAGCCTGGCTAAAAATAACATTGGATACTTGGGTACAAAGCATCATTTCCAGAGGATATTTCATACCGTTCCTTTTCCCTCCCATTCTTATAAAGAGAATCCCAGGTGTTCCACCCAATCTCAGGGAACAAGCAATCGTAGATGTCCTCAGATTGCTAGAAAAAAAGAGTCATCCAACCAGTCCCTGCAGACCAAGTCGGATTCGGAACTTACTCAAGATTCTTTTTGGTACCAAAGAAAACAGGGGACTGGAGACCTATCTTGGACCTCAACTGACTCAACCAGTTCATAAAGAAAGAGAAGTTCCGAATGGTCACGCTTCAGTCCATTCTTCCCTTCTTAGGGGAAAGGCGATTGGATAAACTCCATAGATCTCAAGGACACGTACTATCACATAAAGATGAACAGACATTCCAGAGATCATCTGCGCTTCCGGCTGGGAGCCAATCATTACCAGTTTCGAGCCCCTGCCCTTTGGTCTCACTACAGCCCCCAGAGTGTTCACCAAATGCATGGCAGTGGTCATGGCTCACCTGAGACGTCTAGGATTCCAGGTGTTTCCATACCTAGACGATTGGCTCCTCACCGCTACCACCAGGCATCAATTGACTCAGGCAACACAATACACTCTGACACTCTGCCATCAATTAGGCATTACAATCAACTTCAAAAAGTCTGCCTTATCGCCATCGCAGCATACCGTTTTTATATGAGCAGAGTTAGATACCTCAACTACCACTCTACGTCTCCCTATCGAAAGAGTCTCTTTTCTTTGCCAAAACATCAGCTCACTGGTGTCAAAGAAAAAAGCTACAGCAGCGGAGGTATTGAAAGTACTAGGTTTGATGGTGGCAGCAATCCTGGCTATACCACTCGCAAGGATGCATATGCAAATTCTTCAATGGCTCCTCTTCGCTCAGTGGTCTTACCAGAAACTACCAATGCACCACATTATTCTTATCATGGATTCTTGCAGGAGAGACCATAGGTGGTGGTTGACGTCTCTTCAGGTCACAGTCGGAAGACCCTTTGTTCCCACCCCCCCCCAGTAGCCACTGTGACCATGGACGCTTCCCTGATAGGGTGGGGAAGGCATTTTCAGGGAATGACTGCCCAAGGCACATGGACAGATCAAGAATCACATCTGCACATCAATGTTCTAGAGTTGAGAGTGGTACTTCTGGCATTGCAGTACTTTTAGGACTCTCTCCCTCTAGGGACTATTGCAATTCAGTCCGACAACATGTCAGTAGTCTGGTACTTGAACAAGCAGGGTGGAACCAAGTCTTACCCCCTTTGTCGAGAAGCCCTCAGGGTCTGGCAATGGGCTGTGTTGTCCCAGCATTTTCTGTTAGCAACGCACATCCCAGGGAAATCCAACGTGATAGTGGACAAGCTAAGCAGGGCAATATAACTCCCTCATGATTGGTCTCTCAAAACAGGTTGCGAGTTGATTTTCCACAAATGGGGCCAGCCTTGCTGCAACCTTTTTGCCAGCCTCATCAATTCAAAATGCAGAAGCAACTTTGCCCTAGTACCACCTGCCGGTCATCCCCCGAGAGACGCACTTTTACACGATTGGCCCCTGGGTCTCCTTTATGCATTTCCACCCTTCCCATTAATACCCAGAATTTTACAGAAAGCAAAATTGCTGGGAAGGACTGTTATACTCATAGCCCCCTACTGGCCTTGACAGATTTGGTTTCCGTTTCTCTACCATCATCTGTTGGAAGATCCATGGATCCTGGACCCAGTTCCTGACCTTCTGACTCACCTGTCATCCTTCTCTGCAGTCCCTGAAACTGACTGCTTGGCTAATCCACTTCCCCTAATTTCCAGGCTTCATTCAATTTCAGAAGATACAAGACAGATTCTCTTGTCTTCTCACAAGCCATCTACCAGGAAATTATATGGCAGTAAATGGAAAAGGTTCTCAATTTGGGCCAACGTGCAGAACATTGACCCTTTCCGAGCTCCGCTATCTTTGATTTTAGAATTTTTAACAAAAATGTTTAAGGAAGGGGCAGCAGCTGCTACAGTTCGAGTTCAGTAAGCTGCCATCTCAAATTTTCACCTTGGTCTTGGTGGCTCTAATATTATGAGCCATAAATGATCAAAAACCTTCCTTAAAGGCGTTCTTCATATGAGACCTCCTATCAAAATTCCCTTTTCTCCCTGGAATTTAAACCTTATGCTGTCTCAAATTATTCTTCCCCCTTTTGAACCAGCATCTTCTTGTGATTTAAAATTTTTGTCTTGGAAAACAATATTTCTTGTGGCCATTACGTCTGCCCGCAGAGTGTCATAACTTCTGGAATTATCTATCAGACCACCCTACATCATCCTCCATGCTGATAGAGTATCTCTCAGAACAAACCCCTCATTTTTACCTAAAGTCTGTTCTGAGTCAAATATCAATCAGGTCATTGAACTGCCAGTCTTTTTCCCCAACCACTCTAGCAAATTGGAATATATGCTGCACAAACTTGATGTTCACAGACAGCTCAGATTTTATCTTGACAGAACTAAGGATATTAGGAAATCTATCCTTCTCAGAAGCAAGAAAAGGCAATCCAGTGGCTAAAACAACTTTATCTAAATGGTTATCCGATTGTATATCCTTTGTTTATGAGAATGTGAGCATGCCTTTAATACACAAACCGAAAGCTCATTCTACCAGAGCTGTCTCTACCTCTTCTGCTTTTCAAGCTAAATTGCCCCTTGACAATATTTGCGCTGCAGCCAGTTGGTCTTAGCCTCATACCTTTATCACACATTACAAAGTAGATAGGGCTTCAAGGGACAGGTTTTCCTTTGCATCTCCGGTACTGAAGAACATACTCCCATGAGCCACCCAAGGTTGAGGGTGCTAGGGACGCTACCCATCAGTGAGAATAAATGGCGAGATTTAACAACTTCACATATAGAAGTTATGTACTTACCATAACGTTCCATGTGAGTTGTTTATCTCCCCTTTATTCTCATGTCCCTCCCTCCTTCCCCCTCCTGGCTGACTGTTGACTTAGAGGCTAGTACCATCCTGTTTATTCAATATATCTTCTTTCCCTTTGGGAAGTGTTCTTCGTAGATATATATAAGAGGGTATGTATATGTTGTAGATATGTATATAGATGTATATACTGTTATTCACAGCAAACAAGATCTGAGGTAATTCCAGCAGTGCATTGTGGGATACGGGGCTTGGTCTTGAGCTACTGGCAAACCTTGAACTTGCTATCGGCCATGTCGGAGCCGAGGATCGGCTCCGAACCCATCAGTGAGAATAAAGGTGAGATAAACAACTCACATGGAACGTTATGGTAAGTACATAACTTCTATTTTTGTTCCTTTCTCATTGTGGTCGAGGCAGTGATTTGCTGACGGGTAGCCTAGCATGTATCTTGTGGGGCTGTGATATTGAATCAGTATTGTGGTTGTGTACACTGAGCCTGGCTGTCAGCTTTATACTTGCAGAATGAGTGGAAAAAGAAGGAAAAGAAGAGTAATTGGGGATGCATGGCTGAAGTGATGATGTGGCCTTTGGTTCCATGATTGTCTAAAGAAGGGAGGGAAAATAGCTGCATTGCCTTATGCAGTGCTTCTGCCCCATTGGTTTATCTGCTTGGGCATTGGAGTGTATGTGGGTAATCTGGCTGGTATAGATGCTGGTTGAAATACATGGGTAGAGCTGTTTTTCAAATGATTTAGAAGCACTTGTTTGTGTTTGTGGAGTTCTTCTATGGTTTTGTGCTTTTAAACTGGTTCTTTGTAGAATGACTGTAGCTATGCTACAGGGGGGTTGCTGTCTGGCAGTGGCAGAGGCAGGGTGGTGTGTCATTTCTCATGTCTCTAGACTGCCGGAGTTTTGGGTAAGGTCTAGGTTTCTGGCTGTTTCTTTATAAAAGTTTTGGAGAGTCATTGGCATGGTCTGAGGATTGCTGTCAGTGGGTGGTGACGTACGTTTAAGTTTCTGACTTGGAGTCCTTCAGAATGGTGCAGCTGGGACAGGCTCTGTTGCACTGATGGCTCGTTGGGTTGGGGGGAGTGGTGTGTCCCTGTTTTCGACCTCTGTGAATCATTCAGTGGCGGTTTGGATCTGTGGTGCCTCCGTTTTTCTAACTTTATTTCGGAGAGCTAGGTTGGCCTGGTGGTGTGTTTCTCTGATGATGATTCAGAGGGTCCTGTTCGATGCTTAGCAGAGTTTTCTTTGAAGGGGAAAAGCAGAGGTATGGACATTGTTCAAGAGCTTGGAAGGGCTTTCATTGCTGTTCATGCTCAGTTGCTGCCATTGGGGGGGCGACTGTTGGTTGTCGGTGGTGTTGCAAAGGGGGGGGGTTTCAACATACCTGCTATCTGTACAGATTTTATAGAACGTCTATACTTGAAACCATATATCAGCATGCATATGTTGAAAACAGATCTATTACCACATGTAACATGATCTATAACAATATAATAACAGCTATGAGTGAAAAATTATGCTGTGATGTAATTTATATGGCTTTCACTTCAGCATTTGACAGGGTCATACAGATAACTGCTCAATAAAATAGTACAACCAGGTTTTGATGTACTCTCGATAAGTTGGATAGCTGCATGGCTGACAAATGGAACATGGCAAGTGTCATACAGCAACTGGACAGACAAAATCCTTGGTTATAGTCAAGGTGTCCCACAGGGTTCTGTCCTAGGCCCTTACTTGTTTAGATTGTATCTTTCATACCTTACTTTTTCATCTGAGGTGTTCTACAGCCTATATGCAGATGATCTGAAATTGAGTAAACTGATTACAGGTGTTACAAATAAGGCTTGTCTGGAAAATAATTTCTCTATACTGACCATTTGGGCACAGGAGAATAATATGCTGATAAATACAAAAACTCAGCATTTGAGGTTTGGTAGGCATAAATTGAAATGGGGAATATTTAATACAGCACACAGTGATTGAAACTGTAGACTCATTTAGGATCTGGGTATATGGGTAGATTCAGCTATGAGTTTTTCTAATCATATCAACCAAGGGGTTAATTATAATGTAGAACTACAGGTTGTATAAAAAGATTTATATAGTTATGAAATCAAAAATAATGACATCATTGTGGGTTAGTTACATTAGACCCAAACTTAAGTATGGAATAACAATATGGAAACCCTATAAGAAAAGCATGAGTAAATTGGAAAGAGTACAATGGAAATATACCCAGGGTATCCATGGAAATATACCAAGGGTATCCATGGAGGTGAAAATTTAACTTATGAAACACTAAAATATCTGAATATAGTTCCCATATCGGAGAGCTAGTCAATGAGGGTGGTAAGGGGTGGACATAGTGTTTGGTTTGCCATGTACACAGGGCAGGGGGTTTGATTAGCTATTCCAGGCATTTAATTGAATTTGTGTATTTGTACATGCATTGGTGTATGGGTATGTTTGCGTGTGTGCTGTATAGGTAAATGCATATATGATATATTTGGATGAATATATACATGTGCATGTGTGTAAAATATATACACACAAGGTGTATACATGTATTGGTAATGTTGCATGTCTAGCAGAATGGCTAAACATAGGGATTACTTTTTTTCTGTGGTAACATCAAGCAAAGTTATCTGGTTATTGAACACATGCGATCGAATGCACTTAAGGCATTTGATGTTTGGTTTGTGTTTGGATTCCTGTACTTAAGCATTACAGGTGAGGTTTAGGGGGTTGAAGAGTCATACTTTTAACATTTGTGGAAGGGAATAGCTGGTTGGTTCATTGATTCAAATTATGGGCCAGATTTAGTAGTAGTGGGTTCTGCATGTCCTCCCTGCAGCTGCAGGGGTACAATGGGGTTTAACATGTGCTGTGTGAGATAGGGGGTGGTTCTGGTTTCAAGTTTATTAGATAGCCAGTTCTATTGGGTTGAGAGGTTGGTCTAGTCCATATATAACTGCTCTGTCATACCTTTTAACTGTACAGATTTTAATAGAATGTCCAGAATTTGCATCATATTTGGGTTTGTTTTCACAGAGTTGGGTTTTTTGACAATTGGTGGCAAAGGATTATAGACTGAAATTTAGAAAATGGTAAGACATTTCAGTTTATCACTTTACACCATTCAGAGGATGTATCAGTCCCCTTTTTATTTATGCCTTGCGAACACTTTTGCTCTAAGATGTGGAGAAGTCTGGGCTTTGTCCACATTACCGGGGCTAAGAGGCTGAGACGTGTATGTTTAGAGCTTTTTCTTGTGTTATTGTTTGCAAGTTAAAGGGGAACAACTGGGCAAAGTGGTGTATGCATCCTAATGGTGTATTATGGCATATTGACAGCTTCAGCTGTTAGGGTTAAGCAGACTAAATTAAAAAAAAATAAGAAAAAAAAATATATGGGGAGATAGAAGAGTAGGAGGGGATCCTAAGTCATAATTACATTGGAAGATGGGAGCAATATGGCTATGAGTCACCTTGACAGCTCTCAATCTTAAGATAGTTTTCTTTGTGGCAGGGAATTTACAGTTCTTTTCCTTTTGCCGATCAATGAGGAATAAGTGCACAGTAGACAGTGTGCAGGTAGTTGGAGTGATGGGCAAGGAAGTCATAAAAGGAGGTGCCCAGACTCTCATCAGGGGTGAATGCTGCTTAGATAGAGTAGTGCACTAGGAGGGCACAGGATCTATCTTTAGGTACTTATTAATCCATGTCAGGCTTGTTGCATTAGGGAGTAGTATGGAGGCAAGGTGGCCGAGGTGAGTTTAGGACAGGGTAGAGTGGGTCTACAGGATTATTAAGAGGAGTGGAGTTGTACACGGGGGGGGGTGTGGAATCATGATATGGCTATTCTAGATAAGGCAAATCCAACTAAATTGCCACAAATCCTTTCTATGGAAAGGTTAGGCCAAGGGGTGCTGAGGGGCCAGCACTACTTTAAAGTGGCATCTGGGGGCAGGTATTTAGGAGGATGTATGTGACTGGGCTCCCTTTATGGTTAGGTGAGGGTGGGACATTGCAATGTAAGGTGGGGAGGGGGTTCATAACTTGGGGTTTGTATCATGTCTTTATAAGTCAAACATATGATAGGGCAAGGCTAGCTTACTCGGGTGTGGTTTACAGGGGTGGGTTGATGAATTTTGATGGAAAGAGTTATTTGACAGGATTGGAAACAAGGTAAGGTAGTTCAGTTGGTTGGGAGAATGTAGTTAGTACTACTTCAGTTGCATGAATGCCCACATTGAGTGAATTAATTTGGTTAGTGGTCATTGGTTCAAAGGGTCGGGGTAGGTTGACAAGGAAGAGGGGCAGACTTTGACTGTTAGGATGGGTTTGATATGGGGATTGGTGTTAGGATATGGAGTTCATGGGGTTATAGTTGCTGTGGCATGTATGTTATGACTATATTTAGTTATTATGAAAGTGTAAATGTTTCCTTGTTTATATTTTGGTAGCAGGTGCTGATGGATTATTATATTGATAGGAGGAAAGTTTCTTTAGGACATTAATAAATACTTTGGACATTAAAATGGAAGTTAAGCTTGATGGTGCAATTGGTCTTGCATGGTTTTGCATGGCATGGGATTTTTAGTGTTTGGTGCATTTGGCAGGTAATGACTAAGTGATGGGGCTTTGGGTGGGAATGACAAGTTAGCCAGGATGGAGTACACCAAATGATGCTTGGCTTAAGGCCTTTTAATGAGTGGATAGGTTGTTGGAATTTGGTAGGAAAGAGGGGGAGCAGCCTGGTTAGGCTGGTGGGTGGAGAAGAGGACAGGCTTGCCCTCTTCTGTTCCCCCTCTAGTTGTGGAGGTTCATTTCAATGAGTTGGGAAAGTGAGCAGTTGAACACTACTTGATAAATAAAATAAGTGAGTGGTGATAAGGACACTCTATTTGTTTGGATGTTTAATTCAAAAATGGTAAATGAAGTGAGTAATGGGACGCTGCTTCATAAATATAATAAGTGAGCGGAGGTAAGGACATTGCTTATTTGGTTGTATGTATAATATAATAAATGGCAAACAAAATGAGTATTGAGATGCTCCTTCATAAGTAAAGTAACCGAGTGAAAGTATGGATGTTGCTTACTGGATCAGGATGAGTAAGGTCATGCTGTCCTGGTTAACATTACATGGATGTTTATGCTGTGATTAAATCAACTATACTATGCTTCATTTGTAATTAATATTGGTTAGCAAAGTTATGTTTATGGAATGTTAATAAAGATCGTCAAACGTCATTTGGAACAATTATGTCTTGTCATAGAACCCCCTACACACATGATAAACTAAATTAAAACTAGATAGGAAATGTATCAGTATGGACTTAAAACTGTTGAGCAACACCATAATGTTTGGTTATCCTGGATGTTATGCAGAGGTAACTTGGTGACTTGCATATAGCATTATTTCGGGTCTATATTAGATCACCGAAGCTTACAAAACCGAACTGTCAGAGCAGTGAATTTTTCCAAGGGAAAAAAATCACACACACCCCCCTGCTTAAATATACCATCTCCGAGACCACACTACAGTGCCGAAAATGGCAAAGTACCGAAGTGGTCAAGAAAATTCTTTCCCAGGGAAAGAATTCGCTTACATGCCGCTTCGATATTTTGCAATTTCGGTTTTGTCAATTTGACCAAGACGCATTCGAAAACATGCGTCTTCGGTCTGCTGATAGGAACCCATTATTTCTATGTCTGTTAGAAAATCCTGCAGACATACTGTCTGCATGAATCATCCTACAGTGCATTTTGCTGCAGAAACATGGTTCAGAAATGTACTGTGAATTGTTTATTTATCCTAGCCTGATCAAATGGTGTACAGGAATTTTGTCTGCAGGATGATGCACATAGAAAATAGTCTATGGGTTTGTCAGACTATCATTTCTGTCATTATTCAGTAATGTTTCTAAAATTTCATGATTTATCGCCACTCCTTCATTTTGTGCAAACCCTCTATGTTTTTGACAAATTTCTACAGTTTATAAAAAGTATATTTGTAATCACAAAAAACTTTTCTGCTCCTTGATCTTTTGATATAATTTTGCCTTCTGTTATGAACACTATTTACAGCAATGGTAAAACAAGTGAATTTTTAACTTATTTATATGCCAATATATACAGGGTTATGTTCAGGTCTCCAATCAAAATCAAGTGATTATGTGTTCGAGACACTGATGCCAAAAAATTCATCTTAAGAGTAAAGATATAGAGGTGAATCTTAGCATCCAAGTCTCGACACATAATAATGGGTTACAACTAGTGAGACCTGATTATAACTCTTTGTAGTGTGTGGAGTCTTATCTACTCCAAGTACTATCAGTTAAAAAAAATAAAAAACTGAATGTGTTTTACTGGCTTTGAAACATGGTAAAGCACATAATAAATGCTGAGGGTCTGTATTCGTTCGCCAAAACAGTATTCCGGTGAACACCTATTCAACGACCCATAATCAGTGAAAATTGCATTAGCAATTCACTCAATTTACAAAGGGTAACTAAATAGTTGCCTGGAGCACAACAGACCAAGTTTTACATGACTTGGACTCACCAAAATGAGGACTTCGTCACCCTACCCCCTAACTATATATACCAACTCCGAGATCGCACTACAGTAGAGAAGGGCAAAGTCCTGCAGTTGTCCATTGTCCTCTGGGCAACTATTTCATTTCCCTTGGTGAATTCAGCGAATCACTGAAGTGATTTTTACTGATTACGGGTTGATGAATAGGTGTTCGCCGAAATACCACATAGGTTACCTAATATAGACACAGTGCTGACACTTTGCAAGAAAGGATAAAGTCAGGGACAGTTTTTAAATACTGTCCTAATTTAAATAACCTACTTACAGACTAATGTCTTTAAACTTCAGTGGAATAGGAGGAAAGGTATTCAGTGACTGTAGCACTTAGGAGTGTGTGTGTAATCATAATGCTTCTTGCACTGGAAATAAATTATAAATAGTTGCATAGATTATACCTATATCACTCTATCCTTGTCACCATTTATTAAAAGCACTGCTTATCCTATTTGCTGTTCAGTTATTGAACTGACAAGCATGTTTCATGGCCACAATGTGAGCCTCGCAAAGCTGCAATTTATTGCGACATCCCCTTTGCTTTTCTTCCCAGTTACATCCTTTCTTATTATAAAAACATTCATTAAAATACATTCAGAAACTAATCATTATAATATAAGACCACAGCAGGGGATTCATTTATTAGAACCTATGAAAAACATCTACAAATATTCCATGTGACCTGAACATATTATGACTTTATGGAATGGTCAGAATGACAGAATAAACTAGATGATCAACATTAGTGTAACACTGAAACCTTTTTTGAGACATGTGGCATTGCTAACAGTTTTGAAGCACTGTGCAAGCCCTCTGCATTTTTGACAAATCTGAATACAAGTCTTTGAACAAAACAACATTTTTTTATTTTATATTCATTATATTTCTGCTTTATTTTACTTTTACTTCATCTCTAGGTTTTTAATGTGATCACTTAAAGGTTCATTGTATGTTCCAGTGACTGAACTACCACTGAACTACTAGGTCTTTGACCACAGCAGAAATAACTGTTTCCCTAATACTTCTGATTTTGCAGCCGAGTGTATTGTAAATGGTGCCCACTGTTTCAATTTGCATTTTAGCCTTGTGCAATTATCTGTGAGTATACACATGTTGCTTTTAAAAATGTAGAGATGCAAAAACTGTAACTGTTATTGTTTTGCTTATCAATATGTTAAATGGTAACATTTCATCAAATGCATTGCATTATGACCACTAAATAACAGACTATTGAATACAATGATTTTTTTTAATTTGCTGTCCTCATGGTTACTTTCTTTGCCTGTAGGTATCTAGCACCTGCCACTTACAAAAATACAGGATGCCACCTCTCCAAATTTCAACAACCTAAAGATAACAGATTTAGCAAAACTTGAAGCTTGCTACAACAAAATAGCCAAATTTGCAACAAATTCCCCATACAGATCCCAACATTGCACTGCTATATAGCAACTCATCTGGTTAGAATTATCCAGTTACTTAACCTGTATCCAACTTACAACTGTGTGTTATACAAATGAAATAAGTGCCCTACACTCCAAAACCTACTTCAACCCTGTTCTAACAAACTAATCCTTCGATCTTCAAACAAATCCCTACTACAAGTCTCAAAGTCCAACAACAGTACCAGGGATTCACTCTATTTCAACTATGTCCCTAGAATTTGGAATAGTATACCTATACCCATCTTAACTGCTCCAAACCCCATACAGTTCAAAAAACTACTTAAGGCTCACCTAATCAACACCTGGCGTTGCTCATGCTCAACACCTGCCTATGTCCATGCTGTACTCCTGGCCAAATCACATTCTTTCTATATATTACCCTTTCACACCCAAATATTATTACCCTTTCTCACCCAAATATTTCTACCCTCCCTGAACATCGGATGGAACTCTACAATAACTCTTCACTACCCTTATCTCCCCTGCCCTCTACTTAGTTTACATCCTGCTTCTTTCGACCTTCCCTAAATTAGCATACCTCTCCTCTACTTTGCTCTATCTTCTCCATCTTCTTACCTACCATTCTACTATCTCTGACTCAGCTACCACTATTCCCCCTGCTACATAATCACCTACTCCTTAGAGCCATACATTTCCCTAACCTTGTCTCTCCTAGCACTTCCTCCCTATCCCTAGCCTTGTCTCTCCATGTGCTTCCTCCCAATCCCTAACCTTGTCTCTCCATGTGCTTCCTCCCAATCCCTAACCTTGCCTTTCCTAGTGCTTCCTCCCTATCCCTAGCCTTGTCTCTCCATGTGCTTCCTCCCAATCCCTAACCTTCTCTCTCCATGTGCTTCCTCCCAATCCCTAACCTTGTCTCTCTATGTGCTTCCTCTCTAGCCTCTCCCCTCACTTTACTCTTCACACTTATTCCCTCCACATATTTGTCTCTCCTATGTTAGTATTTTACTCTTCTGTCTCTATTTTGTTCTACAGGTTCTATTCTATAAAAATAGCTCTGCAAAATATCTATGCTCATTTAATGATATACTTGAATATTTTTACTTCTGTCATATAAATGCATTGTCTACCTTATCATGGCAACCTAATTTATATAACTTCTAGTATGTTTATACTCACCAATGAATGTAAATACTTGTATTTTTATCCATGCCTTTATGTTATCTCCAGTATTTCTATATGATAAGCTATGTAAACTATGCAAATAATGTAAGTCTGCTACTTTTTTCCTTGGAGCTTTTCTCCTCAGGCCTCCACCAAAAATGGGCTCCTGCCGAGTCAGACTTTCCTGCTAAACAAATGTCAAATAAATAATGATTTTGGTACAGCTGGAATGCTGCAATGTGTATCTAATAGGCTTGAGTGTACTTACACTACATACATTATTTAATTCTTCCCACAGTGGTGATACTTTATACAACATTAATGATGACTAACATTCATGTAATAGAGCCATAATACTTTGGAGATGGTCTCTGCTTCTTGTGTGTTCTTAGATTTATAGATTCATAGATTCAAAGACTGCTACAAGGCTAACAACCCAAGGGACTTTTCTAAACCTAGCCAAGTTTTCCCAAAAATATAATGATGTCCTGCATCCAAATAGGACATTGAGGGCCAGGCATTTATACACTACCTCTGACCACAAGGGACATGGTTGCAGGCTGGTGCAAGTTTCCAATTCCCCATCCACTTGTCTAGGTTGTACTTAAACTGGCTAATAGATGAACTCAGCTTCACATGGATGGGAAACCTGTTCCATAGGAGGGGGAGTCTCTGGGATTTGTATCTGTCTGTCCAGCATGTTCTGTTTAAGTAGGCCGTGGCTTTGGCACCATTTAATTAGTCAGAGATAGACCTTCATGAAGAATGCTAGTGTCTGCAGGGCAGGTAAGTACCAGGCTAACTGCCATTGTGCATCATTTTAAGCCTATTCAATTCCCCTTGATGTGCTCAAATTTTTTTTATTTTATTTTCTGAGGTAGAACACTGATCTTCATTAACCTTTTTCAGACTCAGCCCAGAAGTGATGTCTGGTTAAAGGACTTGCTCAGAGTTATACATTTAGGCAATGGAATCTGCAGCAATCAAGCCTTGTACCGCTGGACCACAGGAAACAGCGTGTTAACTGCTCCTTAATCCTATGAGCCGATTGCCAGATGAAGCAAGTTATCCCATTTGCATATAGATTGGCTTTACCTATCCCATGGTCTATAATTATTTACCTCTAATGAGAATAACTGGAATCATACCATAAATAATTTGAAGAGATCCATGCATGGGATAAAACCTTTAGGAGCTGCCTCTGTCCATCAGTAGTACAGGGAGCAGTCCTAAGGTAAATTTTCTGTTTCCCATCCTTAGATCTAAGTTGCACTTGAATATGAACAGGAATGAACTTTGTTTTATGAGGATGTGGTGTGTTCTACAGCAGGTGTATCCTCTGTGAGATATACATCTCCCTCTAAACCATTCTTTTGATGTTGTAGAAGAGGTTTAGATCCCTAGACGGAATATTTCTGATGCCATTTGACTTGCTGATGTGCCGAAATCCTATCAGTAATGAGGCTGCCTTGTTTGCCAGGCACAGATCACCTTTTATCAGTCTGTAGAATACCAATATAGTGACAGGGCTTAGAGTCTGTCCTTGTAGGACATGCTGTTTAGGCCATGTATTCTTCTATAGGTTCATTAATTCATATGTACATACCAGGCTAGCTGCCTTTGTGGGCTATTTTAATCCCAGCCAGTTTCCCTTTTTGTACTCAAAATAACCTACACAGGTGAATATAGATTGTCTTTACCCATCCCATGTAATTAATAGTATTACCCTCTGTGGTCACTCCTCTCCTTTATACCCATTGTCCTTATCTCTAGGTAATGGTGAGTGAAAAGAAGAGGTGCTTGCACAAGGTGGCTGTATAGCACTAGAAATACTTTCAGTTTTATTACTATAAAGACAGAGTGTGTGTGTGTGTGTGTGTGTGTGTGTGTAATAACACAGAGAAACAGAATATGAGAGAGATGCAGACGTGCTTCAACAGAAAATATTGAGCTTATTAATAAAAAGGTATGATTTAGTATGGCATTAAAAATATGGAGGGTTAAGAAACACACACACACTCAGATTAGAACAATATTATAAGCTGTAAAAAATCACAAGCATATGCGCCTTCCAAAGAAAAATAGACAACTGTTTTGTTAGATTTATCAGCAACAACATTCTTCTCTTAGGACCTTGATAGCTGCATAGGTGTAGTTACAGCTGCTTTTTTGTATCGGTTTCAAAACTGACCAGGACTGCTTATACGACTCATTTTTTTTTAATTTCCATTTACTTGATATGTTAATGCACAGTGTATGCAGCAGTTCCCTACTTATCATAAAGGAGCATTCAAGATAATCAGCATTATCAGTTCCTACGTACTATTCTGTGCTTCATTTGTAAGGGTGTTTCCAGGTACATTAACTGCCAACATCCACACCTTCCTATTCCTCAGTTAAGGAGACACGGTCTGCACTCTTAGATGGCTTGCCTACCAGTGGAAGAACTAGGCACATCACCGGATCCATTAACTGAATAACCATATTTCTGCACTCTAGATCTATGAAGTGTCACTTGTAAGACCAGCCAAATAACCTGACCGGGTTGAACAGGAGAAATGTTTTTTTCCTCATTCATTCAACAACTTGGACCAATAGTCCTGGTCATAAAGGAAATGTTGCCTGAGCTGGTTTTGATGCATGTAAGTATTTCTGATACTAAAGTGAGAACAATGTATTGAAACTTGTAGCTTAGGAATTGAGATGCATTACAAATTAAACTCTTGTCTTTCTGGCTAGAAAGTGTGCTGCATATTAACAAAGCTTTAGAATATTTTTCATTAAAATCAAAATTTTTAACTAAATCTCTTAATGAGACAAAACTGGAATACTGCAGGGTAAAGGTAATCAGTTTGCTGAAGAAATTATTCTGCTTCTCAACATGCTAAGATGTCATAGTTAAAATTTTGGGGTGGTGTGGGGAAGCATCATGTCAGTAAAAATACAGTTTGTGTGCTACTTTGTCCAGTATGTGTATATTTACTATGCAGTTTTGATATAATTTTGATATGAACACTTTGTGTTCTGTTGATAAACTGTGTGAAATGTAACATGCTCCTTATTACATTAAACATGCCATCGAAAGTGATTCACTGGCACAGGTATGGGCAGTAAATATTGTCAGTATATAATCAGCAAAAGGGATGCAAAAGTCTTGAATCCTAAGTCTGAGAAGCATGCACAATGACATATGTGAAAGTGCAGAAGATAATAAATTTGTAAGCAAAGACATGTAGACTTCACTATATTCACCTTAGAACAAACAGATATTTTGACTCATATTATATGCTATATTGCATCTGCAGGTACTGTCAGTGCAGCCGAGGCATCTTGGAATCCAATAGCAGTGTTATCATACATAGAGATGCTTTCAGATATAGATCATGTTCTCTGATCTGAAAACAGAGGAACAGATAGATATATGTAATTAGCCAGACATAGGGCAAACTATGCCATCTTTGTCAACTATTGGAAGTGCCAAGTGGAAAAGGCCCTCCTATATCTTTCTGAAACGGTGTCATATCTGCTGTAAGCATTCTGACAACAAGCACATTCCAGAGGTCTATGAGGAATGCAACCAGCATACCTGTGGCCCGCTGTCAGTTGAATCGTGCAGCAGTTTTTAGTTTTTCGGCTGTCTTCTGGTGCATGCACCCCAATACACAAGAGAGACAGACATACGGGAGGGCCTAAGCCTGATATTGTGAAGCTTTTGCTTAATATGCCACCTCCAAAGCATCCTTGGTCATTGGATGGTACACACATAGATGTAATGAAAGTGGCATCAGATTATGCAGACGTATTTCAATAGGTGCGCGGTTATCAGCCATGTGATCACAAATACAACATCATAGATCTGTCTGTCTGTAGTCCAGGGAGCAATCAAAATCCAGTGTCTCATATTCCATTGTTATGGAGTTAGGCCACATAACCATGCAGATGTATCATGTAATACGTTATACCAATTAGGCATGGCTGATAATGCATGTAAACCCCACCCCGTAAACATTTGCAAAAGAAGCCTACAATCATGCCCATTACCCCACAGAAGGCATTTTCTGTCAGCTGAACATGATTTTTACTGCCTAAATGCACTGATGGCATACTCCAGTACATCCCTGCAAAGGCCTGGCACTTGCCTTATGTCTGTGGCCTAGTGTATCTGTCACAGTATGATGCTTTAGAAAATAGAGACATTGCTGGAAGACAATGAGCCACCCCCTCCAGTTCCTGCACCACCACATGGTACACAAGTGACTCACTAGTGGCAACCACAGTATATACAACATGCCAACATTGTTCAAGTCTAGGTAAGCTGGGTCACCCTAAATTAAAGTTAAATTTTTAGTAACCATATACTGTAAGCTAATAAATTAATATCTACATAAACCTCTGTAATAAAGTACATGGTAAAGCTGTGTAGGCCTAAGTTGCAGACAGAGTAATTGTTAGCAAGGGATAACAGTATAATGTAATCATTTCGTAAGCTACATAAAGGAACACAGTGGGCAGGAGCTAGATGTCTCCTATATGATTTAGCAATCTGTGAGCCTCTACCTCAGCTTCCACCAGAGGTAAGTGTCTCTGACCACATTACCTGTCCCCTAATATGAACATATATGGGTTGAATGCCCATATGTGCTGGCATAGAATGTACACCACCTGATATCTAAGGTGACCTAGATCAGCACGCACACACACACACACACTGTATGTGTATATATATATATATATATATATATATATATATATATATATATATATATATATATATATATATATATATATGGGTCTACTGTAAAAGACCAAATTTACACTTCTACGAAACGAAAACGGATTTGGAAGGCACACTTGTGCGAAGTGCTACATTACCAAAATCACATAATTACGAACACCATTTGAAATCACATCAGTACGAATGCCATTTAATTGAAAACAATGTCAGCAGATACAAAACAGCAAACCAAAGTGCTACAATTCACAAAAATGGAATCAAGTAACTGTCCACTCCATACCGACATGTCACTCCACAGAAATAACCAATTTGAAATTTCCATATCCCCATTATACATCATAACATGTGAGAAGTAAGCAAGGTGCTGTACATTATAACATTGGACAATTAAGCAAGGTGCTGTACAATTTAATGTGAAAGTACATGGGGCTGTACAATTCTACAAACAAATGTGAAAGTACGGCTTCACATACGCAATAAATGCAATACCGTTGTAATGAATTCTAATGGCAAGTATTCTGTTCTGTTAGCAAAGATGGTTTCAAACTGACGCTGTTGCCTCTGCAAAGCCCGTTTCTTTGGGGAAGGGGGACAAGCTGCAGACATATGCAACCTGAGTTCATCAATCCTATTCTGCTCCCTGGCAATAGTAAACAAAACACTGTCGATATCGGACGTGTTTCCCAGTCAAACATTTGAAATGTCGATGCCAAGCCTCAACACTATTTTTTTGTCCTGGGCAGGCAAAGTTCATTGAGAACAGACACATTCCAAAATGCAACTGGGAATAAGGGAGGGAATCTAAACTGAGCCACATTGCGAGTGAGAAACTTACGTGGCTTTCCCAAGATTTACCACTAAGTAAAATATCTCAGTAGTTTATTACCTTCTGATGGGAAAGTGCTTTTGACTGTTTCAAATGTGGGTATGACGTCCTCCTCCTCGAGGAACGCTAAGGCAGCCAATCATTTCACAGCAAGCTGGAACCCAATATTTGAGTTATACAGACCACCTAGACCTAAACTCTGCACCTTTCTCCACAAATTATGGCCAAAGTGGAAGAAACATCTCTTACAGACAATATTCTGAAAATTAACTTTAATACTCTTTAGTGCAGCGATTTCGAAGTCACAGAGAATGAATTTCAGCTGTGGTTGCAGTCCATGTCCAGCAAACAAATTAAGTACACCAGTCCAAAGAAAATGCATTTATATCACTATCAAAAGATGAAAATAGTGAACGCTATTTCATCGGCCCCAAAACATCTAAACATGAAATTATAGAACATTCCGAACAGCGAATTTTTTCCCATGGAAAAAATTTACTGCTCCGAAACACATACACACAACACAAGCACATCAAACAAACAGCAACCACACACATACACTTAAATTACTACATCTAAGGCTACACTAAACTAAACATATACTATCTACCCACTTACCTTAACCCAAACCCTAACCCTAACGTCCGTCACTAGCACACACTCACCTAACCCGCACCCTAACCCTAAAGTCTGTCACTATCGCACACACGCCCAACCCACACCCTACCCCTAACTCACTTAACCCGCCCCTAACCCTAACGTACAAACAATCGCACACTTACCTAAACCCAACCCGTAACTTTCCACCACAGTGCTAAGAATAGTGAAGCCACAGAAATGGCTAACCAGATTCTTTCCCGATGAAAGAATTCACTGTTCTGCAGCTTCACTATTCTTAGCGTTCGCTGAATAGTGTTAGATATCAGAACATTCAAAGTTTTAATACTTCGATGTTTTGATATAGACCCAAGAAAATTGTATGACTTAAGGGACTTCTTTGCCATCATGCAATACAATAGTGGTACACTTTTACTGTACGCTCCACACTTAACAAACGCATGGATAGTGTATAACTGCCTAACAGCAGCATTTTTAATGAAATAAGTGCCATCCATCAGCCATATACTTTCAGACGCTAAGTCTGTCAAATTCTGTGTGTTAGAAGTACCACAATGGTATCTGTTGTTGCATCGCTCAATATTTTCTTTATGAATACTACAGATTTCAAAGGGAAGTTCTCCACATTTACATCAAATAAGCTAGTAGTCCTACTGGACTTTACACCCTTACATTTTAAACGTGCCCTTCTAACCTGGGCAAGCATTGCTTTCCTGCTAGGTAAACTGGGAGTAAAATCGAGTGATGTAGAAGCTAGTGCGTTATCTACAATTAAACAGGCAGAATCCCTGGAAAATGTAGCATGCTGTTTTACCTTACAACATACACTATATCGTTCAATGTCATACGGGTCTCCGGAATGGTTATGTTGAAAAGATTTCACCAATTCTTCCCCTGTTGTCACACTCAGTTTTATGGCTCTACCCTTGCAACTCTCAGTCAGTTTTCGTTTGCAGCACCAGTATGTCCTGGTTTTAAACCTTTTTTCCAGGTGATACACATACCCTTTGATAGTGAGTAGTTCTTTCCCTTTGTTAGACAGTACAGTGCTGTATACTTTCCCAAGTGATCATGGATGCAGATATTCCATGTCTGCCATTGTTGACTATTACTACTATGTACGGACCTGTTACTTCAGTTACTTCATTTAAGGTGCAATAATTAGCGGTTCGGAATGTCAATCAGCTGTGCTTTGTAGTGATGTGATTTCGGTAATGTAGGACTTTGTACAAGTGTGCCTTCCAAATCTGTTTTCGTAGAAGTGTAAATTTGGTCTTTTACAGTAGACCCATATATATATATATATATATATATATATATATATATATATATATATATATATATATATATATGTGTGTGTGTGTGTGTGTGTGTGTGTGTGTATATATATATATATATATATATATATATATATATATATATATATATATATATATGGGTCTACTTTTCTTCATCGAAATTACATTATTTCGAAAAAGAAAAGTACGAACCAACTCCCTCAAAAGTGCACTTCAACGAAAGTGCACTTTCGCAAAAGCCAATTCACCAAAGCACGATAGAGTGGGGATAAGGAAATATATCCTTTTCCTCACTGTAGTGCAATCTCAGAGTTAGTATATTTAAGTAGTGGGGATGTGGGGGTGCAGGGGGGCTTGCCATCCCCTACGAAACTTATTTTGTTTGTTTAAATGATTTGGTGAATCAGCTTTCGTGAAAGGGCACTTTCACGGAAGTGAGATCGTAGTTTTCTTTTTCAAAATAATGTAATTTCAATGAAGAAAAATAGACACCTATATATATATATATATATATATATATATGTATCTACTGTAAAAGACCAATTTACACTTCTACGAATATATATATGCCTATATATACCAGGTGGGCTACTAACAGCTATTTATATATATATATATATATATATATATATATATATATATATATATATATATATATATATATATTTATATGTATATTTATTAAGAATTTAACTTTAATTTTGGGTGACCCAACTCATCTTATCTAAACAGCTGAACAATGATGCATATATATCTATATCTACCTATATATATATATATATATATATATATATATATATATATATATATATATATATATATATAGCTTGGGTATCCAACTGTGCGGGTATGGAGTGTACACTTCACCTGGTGTCTGAGGTGACAGAGATGTGTGCAGTGGGTCTATATCACATTGTCATTTCTTTCAGCAAATACCTAATTGTCGAACTACAATTGCTGAAATCCCTATTCAGTAAACACCCTATACAGCGAAGGAGAATTCATCAAACTGTTTTAGTTGGCCATCATCAGGTAAGGTAATTATTTTTTATGTTTTTGCCAGAAGGCTATGGCCTCTGCACCCCCAGGGACTGCTCCCCAAACAACCCCCTGCAAATTAAATATACCAACTCCAAGATCACACTACAGTGACATAATACATAATCGTAGTCAATTAGTATGCAAGTCACACAATGTGCTTTTCGGGATGGCCAGCTAAAACAGTTTGATGAATTCTCCTTCACTGAATGGAGTGTTTGCTAAATAAAGATTTCGATGATTAGGTATTTGCTGAAAGAAACATTTAACAATGTGATATAGACTCATGCACAGCAGTAGATTGTTATTCAGGCAGAGGTTTATCTGCAAGTAGTTTTATATATATATATATATATATATATATATATATATATATATATATATATATATATATATATATATATATATATATAGGGTGTGACAGGGTCACACCACAGGCACACACAATGTATGAAGTGATTGAACAACCTTCCATATGTGAAGAGAGAGATCCTGAAACTTCTCCTATGCCAGGGTAAGCGGCTCCAGTGCAAAGGTAAGTTGTCACTGTGTGTATTCATTCCTGTCTCAACACAGGGTGTCTAGGCCATTGGGCAAAGCTGCATTTGCTATTTTGTGTGACAAATGACTATATATAGCTCATTATTCTTTTTGTCAGCACGTGCAAGAGTTGTGCAAGCCACATGCTGCGTGGAGACCCTGGCATGTCTATCAATTGCTGTTTAAGACCACACCTGCAGAATGTGTTGCAGTAGTTTTGCAGGGTGATTTAGGGATGTGGGAGCCATGGTAACCACCCCTAGCTTATGTTGCCCCATGTGGCTGGCATTGCTTTGCTGACACCATAGCAGGTCTACCCGCAAGGTCACAATGGTGATGTCACATCACCCTTTCCTTGTGTCTGTTCCATTAGACGGGGAAGCAGTTCTATTCTATGAAAAAGATTGTGCTGTAAGGGTTTTCTTACCCTGAATCTTGTGTGCTAGGTCCACTACTAGTGCGGCAGTATCATTTGAGAATGGTCCATAGGTTTATAGGTGTGTACTAGGCTAATGACCACAAGGACCTTTTTAAACTTATCCATGCATCCCAAATTACTGACAAGTTCTGGTTCCTTTGATAAGTGCAAGCAGTGGGCTCGGAGATTAACCATTTTCAGGCTGCAAGTGTCCATTAGGGACATAGGTGCCAAACCAGGGATGAATTTCCTGCTCCCATACAATTGCCTAAGTTACACGAAGTGTTTAGGGAGGAACTCTGTTTCACATGGATGCGGAGCCTGTTTCAGAGAAAAGGTAGTCTCTGGGATACATACCTGTCTCTCCTTCAGGTATGCTTTACGAGTATGCAAGAGGCCTATCAGAGGGGGGGGTTTGACAATGCCTTGTATGGCAGGTATAGATCTCTGTCAACAACCATGCATAAGACATGTTACTTACACACTGTATTCTTTGAGTGATGAACCTTAGTGAACATTCCAGTTGTTGGATGCGTCTGATTAGGTACATACCCAAGGGGAATTATACTCAAAGATATGTCTGATGAATGCTGAGTACAGTAGAACAATGACCATGTTGGCCCCAGATGCCATATCTTGTTTATAAGTTGTACAACATAGAAAGAGCTCCTCGTACTGTAGACACATGATGGTCAAAAGCTAGATTACTGTCTATGAGTGTCCCCAGATCATTTGGCATCTTATGGTATCCTTGTTTGTCATACAGATGAGTCCCCCACAGGCCTAAACACAGTTTAATCCATATGACCACCAAATCCCTCAGCAGTTCTGTAATTTCTGATGGCAGGTGTGGAGGTAATATGTACAACAGAAGAGAATGTCCACTCATTATGCATGCCCCTGTAGGGTATCAGCAGTGTCCATGTCTAGAGATGAAGTAGGGACACTGTTAACACTAAGAGAGTACCCTGCTGCACCATGAGCATGCATAGCCTTTAATGCCTCCATGTCAGTATGGTTTGCATAACACAGTATAGGAATGTCTGGTCCTAACCATGTAGTCATACATTGCTGCTATCCTTTCCTCAATAGATGTAGCACAGAGTTGCAAGAATCAGCAGTCCTACCAGGAGGAGCTTGCATGTCAGTATGGTGTGGGTATCCAGTCAGCATATGTGCATAGCTCTAGAATAAACATGCTGGATGCCACAGGACATATTGCCTAACTTAAGTTTATAATGCTATGATGGCAATGCCATGATGACTGGCAGGCAGTATGTTGCGTGGCAATGATATAATTTTGGCCAGTGGTTTTCATATCATGGTATGATACAAGAGGAGACAACAGTTAGTGCATAGCTTCTGCAGTTCTGGCTATACAAAGCTAATCACATGTTAAGTTTGTATCATTTCCAGGCTTGATTGGGCCTCCTCTGAAACTGACTTAGGTATTCCTTTGGATGCTGGTCCCACAACTCCCTCCACACCCGTGTTTTTTTTTTTGCCTCCCCACTATCAGTCATCAGCTGGCTCATCTTCTCATTCACTAGGTCTATGACCCCGCCTTATCCCACTCAAGTTAATCCCACCCTATGACTGTAGTCAGTGAACAGATTGTGGAGCAGCATCACACTACTGCTGGGAAGCACCTTCTTTATATATCATATTTTCCTACATCTGTACACATTTGTGACATGTCTGAGGCGTACATGTGTATGGACTACATTGTCAAAGAAATATGTTAGACTTGTCTAGTGTGGGTCTCTATTAGTGAATGCACATGGCTGGATTTCCAGTGCCCCCTCAGTAATATTTGCAGTTTTTTCTACCTGAAGCTCATCAGTTTGTCAGTATTATTAGTTCAAAAGGCAATACTCTATTGGCAGATTCTATGCTGAGCTTTAGAAGCCTATGATTCTATTTAAAGCATTTACTAACCACAGTCGAAGGTTAGGTGTCGGGCTGGCAACTCAACACCATAAAAAACAACTGCCAATCATTAGCGGACCGGAGTTCCGCTGTGGCGACACCTAACCGGGAAAAGCCGAAAGATCCCCAACAACAACTAACCACAGTCATCAACTCCTGGGATCCCTTCATTGGATAGAGATCTTAATGGGGTGGAATGATATCCTAACAGCTGTGTTACCAGTAAATTTGTGTTCTTAGTAAGCTCAGCTTTGTTAAATTATACTAGAAGAAGGAGTCAGATGAAAGAAAATAAAGAAAAATAACCCTGTCAAAGGGACACTGGGACTCACCTTCTTGAGCCAGGCATGGAGGAAAGATTCATAAACAGGAGTCTGGTGGTCATTTGACCCAACTAACTTGCTTCGGCTCAGGACAGAAAACAGGATATAGTTTTACCATGTAAATTGATTCACTCTAAGGAAAAGGAGTGGTTTCAGGTGTGATGTCTGTCAAATTCCAGGCTGAAGCAGGGCAGATTAGAGACCATAGCAATGGAAAATGCATCTTGGGAGGTGTTATGTTACCTCATTCTTAGGGAAGGAGCCAGATCTTGTGCAAGGTGCTGAAATGTTTAGCTAGGACTAGGATAGCTTTCCTGTGCATATAGAATTTCCAGTGTAACTAGACATCTGGATCCAATGGTGGTTTCTCTCTCATTCTTGAGTGGGTGTCATAGATCTGAAGTTTCTGCTGGAGATGAAATGAATATTTTAAACTTATTGCAGTATATGCAGTTGTTGGATGAGGAATTTTACATTCAATGTATAAGTTACGTAAGTATTTAATGTCTACACACACACATTCAGAAGCACAAACAGACTCACACACGTTTTCAGCAATTGCATCCACTTTGTTGATGGAATATATCTCAAATGTCATGAAAAAAGTCCTACAATGCAAAGTATTACGATCTCCTTGCCTTTCAGCTGTCCCTCAATTTGCCAAATGATCCTGATTTTACTATAATGTTTTGCTTTGTCCCTTGTACGATGTTTGATTTTCTACTAAACCACTGAGGACTGCAGTCAGGCATAATGCTAGACATAATAGTTTCATTCTTCTTCTTAAAACAATGCATGCAGATGAAATGCCTGTTAGAGTGCAAAGAACTTAACAGCAGGGCTAGCCTTAAGGCAGCTGGAGTTATTTGGCCAAATAGGGCCCCCATGGGCTTTGGCAATGTCATTATGTCTTACGTGGCCCACAATACTTGTCTAAGAGACACAACAACAAACTGCAAGGCATTGTTCTCCCTTTAGTCTTGTATCTTCAGTCGCTACAAATCATTTTACTTGAGTGGAATGTATTTCCTGTCATGCACTGCACTACTAGCTAGTATAACATTATTAATATTGCAGTTTAATTATACCTATATCACTCACACTGTGTTATTTGCTCATTCTTCCATAATAGTCAGTTGTTGTTGCTTAGTGCTCAACAGGATTTTCAATCCAAATTTTGTGTATCACATCATTTACTATTGCAGAGGATAGTAAGACCATGATGAATGTGAAGGTCGATAATTATAAAAAAGTATCTGGAATAGTCAGTTTCAAGCAGTATAAAAAACAGTAATAAACACACAAAAAAAATTAACAGATACCTTGATGTGATGTAAAGAATATTTCAACAGTATGGCAGAGAGATACTTGCTCTAGTTACAGATAGGAGCAAATTAATCTAAAAAAAGTGCAACACAATGTGTGTATGTTGATGTGAGGGAGGAAAGTGGACTGAAAAATGATTCTATTTAGCTAAAACAGGAAAACAGCAACAGAAACTGTCAGACTCACAAAGGTACTGCAAGGAAAGCATATTTTTAGGGATGTATACAAAATTGGGAGGGGGTGCAACAAATAGAAATTTAATGGTAGCAACTGGATGGTTCTCCTGGGAGGAGTTTTAGGGGAAGTATGTTACATATAGTTGTACAAACAGAGTGGGTTTTGCTGTTCTCCCTTACATTCATGCGGGCATCCTTAAGGCGTCCTGATTTCTTCCCACCTACTAAAACATGCTGCTTAGTGTAATCCACAAAGTTTCTCTGTATATAGGTTCATAGGTTCATACTAGGCTATCTGCCCGAGGGCATTTATAAGCCTAGCCCATAGTTTTGTGGCTTACGCCACCCCTTTAGTTTGGAGAAACTATGCCCATTATTTTGCTGTGCCTCTGTCGAGCAGTGACACTGAGGTAACCCCTGGGGTGTATCTGCGATCTCCCATCCATTGGTCAAGATTCCTCTTGAACAAGGCCAGCGAGGTGCTCTGCCTCACATAAACCGGGATTTTGTTCCACAGCATAGGGAGTCTTTGGGTGATGAATCTATCCCTCCAGCACGTCCTATTAATATAATCTTTCCTTGCACCTTTATGGCCTAAGCTATAGTTAGAAGTGATCTGCAAGCATTAGTCCACTTACCCGGTTTATCAAATGACTAAATAAATAAAAATAAACTTTTAAAACATGTTGCAAGTATGGAGGTGTATGAACGATCCTGTTTAGAAGGCCCGACCTTGAGATTCTTGTTATTGTTACTATTGGTCATTCTGAGGAAGTTTAACGGTTTTATGCGGTTTTGTGGAAATATAATGGCTGTCTGAAAATTAACTGTACAAAGAGACCCCAACAGTTCAGAGCAGGTGTAGGAGATGATTGGAAACCCATGCAAGAAGAAAAGGTTCCATTAAATGAGAATGTAGAACAGAGTTTACAAAATATCCATGTTCTTATGTCCTCCCATCTCTCTATAACCATCAAGCCCTTTCCCCACTAACTCAGTTGTCCCAACTTCCTGGCAGGATGTGACAGTTAAGAACAGTGATGAATCAGAAGATATTACTAGGTTTCATGTTTCATTTGGGCTTACTTTGAAATAACATGGTGTGATTAGGGTTGTCACCTTTTCAAATGCCCAAAGTGGGACATTTTGGGTACAAACATCAGATTTTGCAGGGCAAAACATACCCACAGCCAGTACAAAGGACAGTACTTCACTTTTTTGCCTAAATAAAAGCTTATTCTTGTAGCATTGTAGTTGCTTATTCTGTTTCTTATAACATTTAGGTGTTTCAGATACAGAATGGCTGCTTTATGCAACTATTACATAAAATATAGGAAATATTTTTGCCCTAAAATCTGAGGACATTTGCCATTTTTTCAATTTTTTTGCAGGACACAACTGCCCAATGAGGGGCTGTCCCTTGCAAAGTGGTTCAGGTGGTAACCCTAGGTGTGGTAAGTGTCGTCTGCAGTACCTCCCAAAGATGGTGGTGTACTTACAGTACTTAACTTGCCAGGATAGGTTGACAGTCTGCTTCTGTCCTAACATAATTTTTAACATTTTTAATAAAATACAATATAATAATATTATGTTGTTTTAATATACAGTAATAGTATATACTCCTGATACCAGGAGGCCAGAGTGGGGAAGGACGGTGGAGTGCGGTGGGATGTTAGATGGAGTACGCTAAGGCTGGCTTTGGAAGAGGTATGCAATATTTTTGTGTCTGTCTTGCTCACTATCTCTCTCTCTCACACAAATGCATGCACATGTGCACACACACACACACACACACACACACACACACACACACACACACACACACACACACACACACACACACACATACTTCATAGTTTACTAGGCTATCAGCCCTAGGGCCTATACAAGCCTAGCCATAACAATTCCCTGACTATTTCTTTCCACACTATTTACTTCCCTGGACCCCTGTCTAGCAGGGCGACTGACATGATCCCTGGGTTGAATTTCCTTTCTCCCATCCAATCGTCAAGGTTCCTTTTGAAGAGGGACAAAGAGGCACTCTGCTTGACATGCATGGGCAGTGTATTCCAGAGTCTGGGGAGTCTCTGGGTCAGGAACAAATCCCTCCAGCATGTTTTGTTTATTGTAATGACAAGGTTTAGATCCCTGGAGCGTGTGGCTCTGAGGGATTGGTATTTCTTTAAGTGAAGCATGCCCAACAGCTCTGGGTTTGACATGGCCTTGTATGTTAAGCAGAGATTGCCTCTGAGTAGACAATATGCGACAGAGTATAGCTGGAGTTTTTTAAAGCAGTCAGCATAGGGCATCTGCTTTAGGCCTGTGATTCTTTTAGTGAGGTATTTCTGTGGCCTTTCCAGTTGTTGCAGATGTTTTGAGAGGTACATACCAAATGGGGTGTTGTATTCTATAATGGGTCTAATGAGGGATGAGAACAGTGGGACAATGACCTCCATTTTTCTGGATGAAAAGCCCTTAGTGATGAGGTGTGCCACATAGGATTTCCTGACTGTTGTGGTGATGTGGTTACCAAAGGAGAGACCACTGTCCACCTGTGTCCCTAAAAATCAGGATGTACTGCACATGTGTATGGGACTTGCGTTCCCACTCTTATGCAGTACATCAGTGCTGTGTAAAGGAAGAAATGGAGAAATAGACTGCCCATACATGTCAAACAGAGTACCTCTTTGGCTCTCTTTAAATATTTTTCTGTTTCATGCTCACTGAACAGCAGCGCTGAGTTTATTGTGCATGAAAAATGGTGATCATTTTTTTTTCAGTTTGTGCTTCACAGCAAAGTGGTGGACTTGTTATTTATAGTGCAATATATCTATACAATATTATACAAGGACTGGCCATTACATTCAGAAATGAGCATGCAGATTTGTCAGATCAACCAGAGTGCCCATTGTAAATTGAACATATACCAATGAAAAACTATCCGGTCACCCGGACTTTCTTCTGTTAATATTTGCTACAGAAATTCTTCTTTTTTATTTAAAAATAAATAACTAAATAAATAAACTTTCAAAAAATGGAGACTTCAAAAGAATGAGACAGAAGGGACAGAGAAAAATATAAGGATAATCAGGTATGTTATGCAAAACTAGAGAAACATCCCTGATTATCCTTATATCTTCTCTGTCCCATCTCTCCCATGAATTGAAAGTCTGAAGATTTTTTTTTTTAATTAAAAACAAACACAAAAAAAAGCAATAGAGATCTTTCTTTCTGCATTTCTTCCTTTACACAGCACTGATGTACTGCATAAGAGTGGGAACTTAAGTCCCATACACATGTGCAGTACATG
Source organism: Protopterus annectens (assembly GCF_019279795.1). Classification (NCBI taxonomy): domain Eukaryota; kingdom Metazoa; phylum Chordata; order Ceratodontiformes; family Protopteridae; genus Protopterus; species Protopterus annectens. The sequence goes on along the minus strand of NC_056744.1, from coordinate 253,098,019 downwards.
AAGAAAGCCCCAGGATACCAGGGAAAAATGCAGAACAGCCACATGGTGCCATTATACAAGGACATTATTTAAGAAAAGTAAGTAACTTTTTTCTTAAATAATGTCATTGGATAATACCAATATCCCACGGCTGGGTGTGGGTAATGCAGATTTCACCATGGTTGGCTTTGTTTGGTCATTCTGGCTTTGCCTTCATTACCAAACCACACTAACTGTGGTTAAATTTAGCGTTACCCACACCCAGCCATGGGTTATTGCTATAATACCCTATGGGGGAATGTTCATTCTTTAATAGGAGGACAATGTACATTTCACCCATTCTTTAGGTTAACTTAAGAAGCCTTCCATGTACTCTTCAGGAGGTAACTAGATTTGTCTGATGGATAAAGTTAGGCCCAGGGGGCAAGTCGCACCTGCAACTTTCAAAGAAGTAAAAGCTCAAATGTGGATGGAATTTACTGAGGTCATGTAGAATGACCTTCTGATGCCCCTATACAGGTTTTGATATGCCGTATAGTGACTAGTGTTTGGAAAAGTTCGGATAATGACTGGTGACATTGTCAAACTGAAGAATAAACAGTTCATTTGTTTTTTTTTTTTTATTATTTATTTAGTATACATGTATGTGTGCATGTATGTATGCATATATGTAGGTTTGTATGTATGTTTATTTACCAGGATAGTAAAAATGGGTAGGAGCTCCTTTTCTGTAGAATCAAGGGGAGTTTTTCTCATATAAATGGTGGACAGAATATGTAAAATACACATCAGTTTAGTAGTTACAGAAATTGAATAATTGTACAGTTATACATTTCCAGCTTAAAACAGATATATTAGTAATTGCATATAGTATAAGTTAATATTTACTCAGTTAAGGGAATCTTGAACTTAAAGATTATGCAGACTAACAGTTGTAGTGAATGATACATTCATAATGGCAGAAATTGAAGTGTGACATAACATTAGAATCAGATTGTTTAGAGATGGAAATGTAGTTTGGCAAAATTTGTAAAAGATATTGGGAAGGCAGAAAGAAACACTAGATAAAGGTAGAGAAAAAGAAGAGGTATAGGATTACTGAATATGAGGGGTGAATGATAGGTGTAGACGTGGGTGACAGGAAGTGTGACAGCAGAATGGTGGTAGGTTAGTGATGAGGAGAAATGGAAAGTATTAATAGATGACCGAATGTAGATTGGAGTAGTGTTGATAGGGTGATGTAAGTTGTGTAAGTGGTGAGTGGAAAAGAAATGCTAAGATGATGGAGACAAACAGTTGTGTTAGAGGATGTCTTTGATTTTACAGTCGGTTTTGAAATGGAGATAGGAGTTCCTACCTGGTAGAGACATCCTCTTTTGAACAGACAGTGCCATAAGTATCTTGCTGGTTTTACTTCCATGTCTATACATGATGTCAGTGTAGACATGCAACAATTCTATGATGTGAAGGATATATAATACAGAACAACAGCAATTAGACATGTTGATGGTGTTGAATATTTTTGGGGTGTTGTTTAATGTTAAACAGAAAAAAGAAACTCTGAATTGGCATAATTATCATCAGCCTGTCTTTGAACAACTATGCTATGGTGCTGAAAATGAAGAATCCACTTAAAATAACCCCACCCAATGTCCCTATCAGAACCTATGTCAGAGTGCTAGGAAAAAAAGAGTCTATTTGAGCTGAACCTCTAAATCAAAAGATGTAGAGAAGATGCTGTACTGGCCACAGAAAAGTGTATCAATTATTTGTCCATGTAGGGTTACAGGGGGGTTCTATGGTATTAAACCAGTGCAGTGCACATATGCTTCATGGATTTAATGAGCATGAATGCCTATGTGACCTTAGATGGCTTGTTGGAGATGCCATGACAGCTCATGGAATCAAGGTTCCTGCTCACCAGTCCAGCCCGTGTATTGAAGACATAAAGCTGAGTTTACACTTATGGCATTAAGTCAGATATTTTAACTTAGGCAGAGGATTCTACCAAGGATGAGTCTTTTATTCTATTCTGGTTAATATTTTCATGGAAAGGATATCATGGCTCATGCAAGGTGTAGAAAGAAGTGTTGAGTTTTAGATATGTAATCTTTTTATCTTTGATGTATGCAGATGATTTTATTTATTTATTTATTTTACATTTGTTTACCAAGAAAGTCCGACTGGACACATGTCCATTTTCAGCGGAGGCCCGGGAGAAAAAAGCTCAGGACATAATACATAAAATCAGAACATAATACATTAAATCAGGCATGATATAATACATTAAATCAGACATCAGATATCAACATGACATGGATTATTGCGATTATGTTGTTGCTGTTGCACAACAACATCTCTAAGATGTTGCATAGTAACAAGATGACAAATATTAACATTTTGCATGTAGTTTCTTGTAGAACATTATAAGTGTATCTTTCAGTAGTGCTATTGAAAACAGCTATAGAAATCAATGAATACTAATGGGGATTCATATACATATTCTAGCTTTGCTATTAACAGATTTAGATTTTTAACCCATTTTGCAGGTCTTTGGATGTAGGAGCCTTGCAACTCAACATGGTGGTATAGATATGATACATACAATACTTTAATTTTGAAGGTGGCAGGGAAATGTTGAAGCTATTCTGGAATGATGGCTAGTGGAAGGGATGAAACAGTGTAACATCAGACATGTTGTGTGAAGTAAGATACCAATTAAGTCTTAGGGTGCTATTAGGTAGAGAAGGGATTAGTAGTGCATATCGGTAAACAGTAAAGATAGGCTGTTTAGTAGCTCTTTATCCTGGGAAGTTACAGGAACATAGCCAGGCACCTATATAGTGTGTTTTGAGGAGCATTTAAATTGTGGGGTACAGCTAATGGAAGTCAGGTGGCTAGGTAGTGTATTCCAGTATTTGCAGGTAGAATAGCTGAAGAGAGATTTCCCTGGATCATTGTTATGTCTGGTGACATCCAAGTGGTTTTGGTTGCTAGATCTTAATGTTCTTGTTGTAGAATAAGGGATAATTAGGTTTTGGAGTGCTGGAGTTTTAGTTTGGTGGTAAAATAGAAAATAGTTTTTGAGCTAATGTCAATTGATTGAGCTTCAGTAGCTGAGGTAGCTCTATCCAGTTTAGTTGTTTGAAAGCTACACAGTGATGGGTACTAGGAGTCCCAGTCACAAATCTAGCAGTCTTGTTGTAACAAGGCTCTAGTTTTTGTAGGTCAGTTTTACGGAGGTTGGTTAGAACTGGGCATGTGTAGAATAGGGTAGATGACAGATGTGTCCTGGTAATATTGGTTTTGGTATGTTAAGTTAGAAATTGCTTATTCCGGTAAAGGAGACCTAGTCTTTTGTGAACCTTCTTGATATGAATGTTGAATTTTAGGCTGTTATCTATTTCTACTCCGAATAGTTTGGTGTGGGATGTAGGGGGTGATAATAGTTTTGTTCTTAGACATTACGGTAAAGTTGTCAAATGGCGGAGGTGATCTACTGGGACTGAAGAGAAGTTCCAATGGCCTGCAGTGACTGTAGTTTCTTTTATGCATGGAAGTTTACTGCTCTATGTGAAGCAGCGTTAATGAAAACTAGCATTCATAATTGGAAAACAAAATTCAGCCCCCCCAAAAAAAATTAAGAGGGTTCTCTGCAGGCAAGAGAAGAAAACTACATAATTTGAAGACATTTCTAAATCTTGGAATTGTTTTCATGAATAAGAGGGCAGACGTGATCAAGAGACTCTCCAGCAAGTGGGGGCAGAGACGATACCCCTAAGGTCATTCTCCCTGATTTTGAGTGATGTTAATGATTTGTGCTTAAAATTTGTCTAGGTACCCCCTAAATACTTTACATTTTTATGAAAAGATATATTGAGCAAGTTATGATATTCCTTACAGTAATAGACCTTTACTTTGAAAGCATAGGTTAATTTGTATTATTTTAGCATTTTGTTTTCTAAATTAATAGGATGAATATTAAAAAAAAATTAAAAAAAAGTCCTTGATTTTTAGGCATTTGCATTTGATTATTTATTCCTTTTTTTCCAATTCCATAGAGGTTGAAAACTCTAAAAGGCATTGTACAGTCCTGTAGTGGTAAATGAAATGCTGAGGATTAGGAGAAATGCCCCGGTTTCAGGACAGTTTATCCCCCATTAACAGTAGTCATGAACTTTGGGTTGTAACCCAAAGAGTGCGATAACAGCTATAACTGACAGAGATGAATTTCCCACACAGGTTTGATATATTCACTCTTAATGATACAGTGAAAACTTTCACAATCAAGGACAACCTTAAAAACAGAGTCACTGCTCCCGTGGGCTGAGACAAGTCCAATAAGGTTGTCTAGACAGCTTTCATGAGAAAGTATACCTCACACAGCAAACTGAGGAGGATCCTGTGCAGAGACAGAAGAATACCTGGAGAGCATATAGGATGAGTCTGGTTTATGATGTCTGCTACCATAGCAACAGTCACCAGGACAAGCGGCTTATAAACAGAATGGATAGATCTATCAGTGACTGTTGGTGACTTCATAGTAGTCTTCTCGTTTCTTTTGCCATGATCTGGCTGGACAAAATAAGGGATAAAAACATATTTACTTTTATTTTCATATAATACTTAATGCTACAAGTGGCAAATACAGACATAAAAAACTGCACTGTGTATAAACAAATCAGGTACTCTACTTATTATATCTTCTTTCCTAGTGACTGTTCAGGCAATGGCAAATTTATCCTTTCAGCAATGTCATAATATATGTTTAACCCTCATAAAATGCAAAGAAGCACCCATGATAACCTTTCTTATTACTCATTCTTAAAGTTCCCTGTCATGGTCACTGAGTGCGTCAGCTGTGAACCAGCTATATCAACAGATGAGACATCTAAGCTCATACTCAAGATTTTCCAGTGTTTGGTACAACAGATTAGGTTCTCTGCATTGTTTTGTTGGCAAAGTACTCTGTTACCTCACTGATATATATATACTGAGCTAAGACTGCATTTTTTTAAATAAATCACTAACACAAGTCATGAGTACAATCCACCATCTGCTCTAACCAAAATGTCAAATGAATAAATGCATGCCATGAATTTCCCTTCTTTTAGAAGGAGGTTATCTTTCCTGTAGTCCTTGATGGGCTAAACATTAGCTGGCTGCCTGCTGTAATTTTACATCCAGCAATGCCATACTTCATGTCAACACCTTTGTTTGGCTGGCTCTCAGGAGCTATCTTAATAATTTAGCAGATGGCTTTTATGCATTACAGATGTCCAGCTTGTCAGTTTCCTTCAGTGAATATTTAAATGTCTTCCATCTCCACCAAGATTTAACAGTAATTCCCTAAGAAACAACACTTTCCGTTTTAATGAATTAAATAATCTGTTAATAAGTAAATCTATTTTCAGGATGCTTTAAACAAACATGCAATGGCACTTTAATTGTTAGAGACATACAGAAGTTTAGCTACTTTATTAATATGTCAGTTGATCTGTTTCCTTAAAGGTGCTGCGTTCCAGCATATGTCAATTACAGCTGCAATAGCAAACAGTTACACCATTTATGCTTTACATTGATGATGGTGAACTGATGGCACTGACTAAAATTACATTTTTTTCTCAGAAGTTTTACTCCATGTGCCATACTTTCTGAATGCAGATCAGTGATTTCTGTCACTGCAATGATTTAAGTTATGTCACATTTTGACTTAGACGTAAAAGATGTCTTGAGCTATTGCATTTCTATTATACTTTGACTGTATATGTGTATCTATTAAAGTAAAAAAAAATAATCACAAGCCAAATGCAAGGAAATATTTCTTTCTTCACATATACTACAAAAATGTGTGAAGTATTTTGTTCTCACAAGTGCCAAGACAGTCTTAATTCCACAGTTGCATTAGCTTTTCTGTCAGAAAACAAAATCAAGTGGTCTGTTTAATAAGCACTTCCAGCTCTATAAATCAAACACATATCCAGAGGGAAGCCACAGTTAAACAGTTTTGCCTCCTGTTCCTTTCCCTGTAACAGTAACAGAATGTTCATGTAGAGTTAAGATGGGGTTAGGTGGCCTTCAACCTAACTGATAAGCATATGCAATTACACTGTCTCCTAGTCAGACAAACCTAATATATTCCATTCTTTTTATGTGCTGTCTAAAATGTCTAGGATTCTGTTTGGGTTATCTTTCCTAGTGTAATTGTGCCAAGAGTTTACGTGAAGGATATTTTCCCAGACACAAACTGTGTGAAGAACATTAACAGAGCAGAAACTTATTCTTACCCACATCTCTTATCTTTCAGTCACTGCTTTGGGGAAACAGTCTGACAAATGAATATGTTCTAACCATGGATGTATGTACAAATCTCATTACTTATGTAATATTTGTTAACCTCAGAAAGGGACTTCTCTTGATCAGCTACACAGTCTTAAATAAAGTGATTATGAAAACTTTCGAAAGTGGAATGTTCTCGGGCACCATTGCTCATGCATACCAGGCTGGATGACAAACAATGTTAAGGACTGCAGGCTACTAGGCTAGATAAAAACAATATTAAGTGCTCTATGCAGCTGATCAGAACCAGACACTGTTTTGTTTCCCATGACTTTCTTAAGTACATCTGTCTACTGTAACCTTGTATCTCCAAATTAAATATATCTTTCACATAGGTGTTTACCTCATGACACCCCTGAGTGAGCAGTAACAGCTGTAGAATGCATATCACCAAGTCATTTTTGCACTTATAAAATCTGTATTTTTCTTTTTTGTAGTTTGAATTTTATAGTTAGTAGTTTGTGTATGCTAATTATATGCTCTGTAGGCTATTTTAATGTGAAATGGCTTTGCTGCCTATTTATCTACTTGATTACTGTGCAGCTGTTAGAATTGTTTACCCATGTAGAATTTGGATATGGAATTTTCAGTTTATCATTTTAGAGTCCATTCTGTCAAATTGCTGTGTACTATTGCACAGTCCAGTCAGTAAACTACTGCTAACACTCCACTATTCCCCAAGTGAGTTCTGTCAGGTGAACGAGTCCAGATGAGGAGACTTACATGTTAGTTGCACAGTGCTTCATAAATATGAATACCATTTTTCTGAAAATGCAGTCTCAAAAATATTCACAAGCGTAGTTTACCTATCAGCATCTTAGAGCAAGAAATCTGGACAGATCCTAAAGTATTGGGGGATAGAGGCCCAAACATAGGGACAGAGTTTAACTATTGCTCTTACAAACTTAGAAAGTTGCTAGAATAAAATGACTTGTGTTAATATGCACTTTCTGAAAGATAAAAAGTCTGAAACTGAAATGTATATCATTATTCAGTGACTTCAGTCATCACTGATTTACCAGAAAATCACAAATATTTTGAGGAACAGACTAAAAATATGAGACAAAAATCTGGACATTCTGAAAAATCTGAACAATTGAGAGATATAAAGAGTACTTGCTACATATATGCAAACACAAATATTTCCAAAAAACATTTCTCTTAAGTTGGTTTAACTGATGGTGTGTATGTTGTCTTTATTTATGTGGTTTGCTGTGGTAATTCTCATGGGTATTTTATTTCTACTTTTATATGACTTTGTATTCATGCAGTATTTTAGTTTTGTATATTGGATGCTCATATTTACCTCTTAGCTCATACAATGCCTGGCAGAGTCTTTCTATGGTTTCTCCCTTTTTAATTTCTCCCGATTTTTTTGGTTTCTAATACACTGATGGGAATGGACCCCATTCCAAAGTCAAAGTAAGATTAAAGCTCATGAAATTAGTATTGTTTCACTCTTTAATGTCAGCCAAAATTGCTCTTTGCAGCACCCGCAATGTGCCCAGTAATGACTCCTGCAATCTGTATGAAGTTACATGTATTAGCACCATATCTAAATATGATTGTAGACTATTTTTTTTATAAGACCTGTTGCTCCTACTACTATCAGAACTATCTGGGCATCTTTCTTCTACATTGCTCTCATTTCTGCCTGTGAACTCTGATACTTTATGACTTTGTGTTTCTCTGTACACAAGACACTGTAATCACTGGGTGTGGCGATTTCAATGAGCAATGCTACTTTTGTCTTCTTTTCTTGGACCACTACATCTGTTTTTCTAGCATCTATCTTTTGAACTGTTGGTAATAGATGATCCCATGTGATGTAGACCATCATTTTCTATGATGCTTTGTGTCTCACTTTTCCAGTGCTTTTCAGCCACTTCAATACCATAATGTTTGCACAGTCCCCAGTGCAATAGTCTCACCACATTATTATGCCTTTCAGTATATAGTTCTTCTGCCATTAATAGGTCGCAACCAGCAATGAGGTGTGTGACTGTTTCCAATTCTGTTTTAGAAAACCTACATTTGTCTGTTTCTCCCACATGCTCAATGGACTTTGTAAACCAACGTGCACATAGCCCACTATCTCGTGCCGCCAATATTAACCTTGTTTACATTCTTTCTACAATATGTCTGTGCAAATGTACATATACTCTTGAAACTATGGATGAATTTCTGTTTTCTGTTGCTAAGGATGCTGCTTTTTGCTTTGTGCTACTCGCTTTTTCTCTCCTCCCACACTGCATTATTTTCCTCTTGTGGGTTTATGCTTTCACTTTCAGTATAAAAGGACTTACTTACTTTTAAACACTTTTTTATTGGTCCTAATCATATACATTGAATTTTTCCATGTTTATTGTTGTAAAATCTGTTTATATTGTATCAAAATCCTGACCTCTGTTCTTCTGTTTTGCTTTATTTTATTAACACTATCAGTCTTAATCAGACTGAAACTATTCAGTTTGTGAATTAGTTTAATTGGTTTTATGAGTCTTTCTTGTTTTTTCAAGTCACTGTTTATCTTTGACATAATCAATGTATTCAATGCCTTTAAATTTTAATGGTTCATCCTTAATTAGCTTAACTTGCTCAATAAGTAGGAGGTAATTCAAGAAATATAAGGAGCCTATGTATTTGCTCTGTTTTTTTTTTTCATTCTGATGAAGTCCATTTGTGAGACAAAGGCTCTTATTGTGGATTAAATCACGGTCAAGTGCCTACGGTTTGGATTGTTCAGGTGAATTTTGTTGCTAGTTTTGTTTAGTCCCAATATTATTAGTATTAGTATTATTATTGTAAATTTTGTAATGTATTTGAGTTGGATGAATTTCTATTTTTTTTTAGTATTTCTGTGTTTTTAAGTTTTTCCATATTAAATGACTTGCAAGATTGTGGCTGTTTATTGGAATTCAAAGTCTATGAAAAAGGGGGGGGGGATCTGTGAAGTGAATGTGTGTTACATATGGGCTGCAAAAGTTTTTTCTGTGTGGAAGAAAAGATGTGATGCACTGTCGGGTACAATCTGACTGATTCCTTGTCCAATATATATATATATATATATATATATATATATATATATATATATATATATATATATATATGGGTCTACCTGAGAATATTGAAACTCGAGATCATCAAACACCACATCATCGAGATTAAATAAATGAAAACTCATTTAATTGACTGAATCAATGAAGATCTTCCCAGGGTAAGTAACTCGTTGGCCATGATTGTGATCTTTGCCCTTTTCCCAACTGTAGTGCACTCTTGAAGTTGGTATATTTAGTTGGGGGGGATGGGGGCACATGGGTGGGTTTAGAATAGTGTGGTTTAGGTTTTGTGTGTTGTTGACTGATTACTTACCTTGGGAAGGTCATCATTGATCTGGTCTGTTGATGAATCTGTTGAAGTAGGTTTTCATTTATTTTTGTCTTGGTGATGTGGTCTTCGATCTTGGGTTTTGACATTCTATTTGTTTGACTACTGGAGATGTTGAAAAATAGATGTGGATTTGGGATTTGCATGCCAAAACGTGTAGATATACCAAATGTTTATGTGTGTGTGTGTGTGTGTGTGTGTGTGTGTGTGAATATTTGCTGGATTGAAATACAGTAGAAACTAGGGTAGGGTATAGATTTTATTTTGCACATGCATGCTGTTGTATGTAATGCTTGTCTGAGTGTCGTGTGGAGTGGTAATGTTATGGAAAGGGTTTTTGCTTGGAAAAGGGTAGAATCGAGGGAATAGTGAAATTAGGGTTAGGGATAGACTTTGCACTCAGTTGTGTGGTGGTTCAGGGAGATGAAAATATATGTCTTTTATTTCAGCTAATTGATTCTGAATTAATTTAGTTCTATTGACAGTACATACTAGCAGTCGGGTAATGATAGGGTGTAATATATAGGCAACAGTTTTCAGTAATGCAAATGACACTTGATAAAAGTGAACATTAGCAAAAATGCTATCATCCTAATGAGCATAGTATATGATATGATATGATGGAATGCAATCTGTTGAATTTACATATTGCAAGAACATCATTTTGCATTCTCCTTATTTTGGTATACCTTATAAGATATGATGGCTTTAGATGTGACAGTAATAGTTTGGTGTCCCATAAGTTGCCATACCCCATTTGAGGCAATGGAATTCTATCCTGATATTATATTGTTTGCATTTAGTAAGGCACTTTCAAAAATATATAGTAGGAAGGATCCTGTATGTGATTGCCACAAATTCATTGAAGATCCAAGGGACAGAAAATCACTTAAACCCCAGGTGTAAAGACCCATGATGGAGCCAGCCAGAGAAATCAGGTGAGCCTGGGTTAATCACAGGAATTAAGGAACACAGAGACAAAAGTAAGCTTGTGTTATATACGACATGCAAACATAGTATAGGTGTGTCAGTAATACTATATATATATATATATATATATATATATATATATATATATATATATATATATATATTTATTTATTTATTTATTTATTTACTTTTACATTTGTTAACCGGGTTAGTCTGTTTGGATTCTCAGAAGCCCTTTTTCAGCAGAGACCTGAGGAGAAAAGCTCCCAAAAAAAAAAAAGGTTTAAGTAAATAAATAGTACGAACAAAGATATATAGATATATGTGTTTTATATATATATATATATATATATATATATATATATATAGAGAGATCTATATAGATATAGATATATAGATATATACACATATATATATATATAGAGATAGGTATACATACAGTATATATACATAGTTATTGGTATCCTGCCTTATTCCCTGCCAGCTTATTCTTTCCCTTGTTTGTACTAAGCTGCACCCTGTCTGTTGTCATAGCCATCTCCTTACTAGTGACTGACCAATGCCAGCATGTGTGCCTCCTTTTTGATGTCCTATATTTCACTATCATTCCTCTCTTTCTGTGGTGTCCAAACACCCTAATTTGTTTTTGCAGAAATCATATTTCCCTTGTACTATGTTTTCTTTAGCTATTGTTCTCATGTATCAAGCTCTTCTACTTCCTTGCTTATTTATGACAAAGTGGGTCTGTCCTAAGTAAGAGAATATAATGATCAAAGGCAGTAACAAGATAAAGAAATAAGAGATCCACGTCTGTGATGGTATGGATTTAGTGAAAGGGAAAGATAAAGGAGAGTACAGCAGCTGATGCTGGTCATGTACAGAATAGGTAGAGACAAAGATTTTCCTTTTTTCGTGGAAAAAATCCAGTAAGTCCCAAATCTGGACTTCTGTGTATTGAAAAATGGGCAATGTAATGACATTTGGCACTGTAGACCAGAGAACTTGTTTGCAGCAGTTTGCATTTCTTCTCATGCTTACAACTTGTAATACTACTAGCTTGCTTTATTGAGTAAAGTACCTAGAATCTGTTTTACTTTTGCACACACACACACACACACACACACACACACACACACACACACACACACAGACAGACACAGACACACACAGATACACAGATACACAGACAAAGACACAGACAGAGACACTTATATTGGAAAATCACTAGTATAATTATTTCATGTTTTGACAACTGTAGGTCAGTGCAGCTGAGAACAAGGAACAGGGAGAAGTAGGCACGATATGGTGCTAAAATGGGGTGGTAAGTAGCATGAAGAAGTTATAATTATACTCTGCTCAAGGTTTTTAATGATGAATATTGTATTGATGAAATTATGAGTATTATTGTATGTGTTTATATTAAAATTGTCAATAAAATTGAATGTTAAAAAATGCTGCAGTCTGTCCCAGGCATGGTTCCTTCTGTAAATCATGTGTTGCTCCCCAAACCTTCTGGGTGAGTGCATCTATTAGCCTTGACCTGTGTTGATGTTTGCTTACTCCATTTATAACACAAATCTGTTTTGCAAGTCCACTATTTTACCCATTCCCACCCTTGACTTCACTGTGCTAAGTTTATGAGTTCTCCTTCAAGCTAAGGTATGTCTGCTTCTTTTCGCAGTTGGGTTGCCCCCTTTGTGGTGTCAGTATAATCTGTTTGTCCTCATGAAATTTTTTTTTCCTATTGCTTCAGTTTCCTCCTAGCTATCAAGTGCATGCAGTAGGCTGTAGTAATTTTTAAAACTAGGCATGTGTGTAGTGTATGCAAAAAGAATGTGTACATTCTTTAGTTGACATGTGACCTGTCTAGAACAAGCCTCACAGCCTTTCACCTACTGGTTGTTGGGATATGGTTCTGTGTCCCTGCAGTCCTGCATAGGACAAAGCAGGTTATTTTTACTGCTGTTGATTCTTTTCTGTAGCATCTACAATTGTGTCTTTCATTATATTTTTGGATCTTCGTGCCATCACTGTTAATCCGCGGTGGTGCAGTGGTACCGTTGTTGCCTCACAGCAAGAGCTTCTCCCGTTCGATTCTCGGCTGGAGTGCGAGGAGTGCCTTCTGTGTGCAGTCTGCATGTGCTCCCCGCGGGTCGAGTGGCGTTCTGAAAGACACACATAAATGGGCATGCCTTTGAAGGTTGGGCGTCAAGCTGGCAACTCAGCACTGTAAAAATCTACTGCCAATCATTAGCGGACCGGAGTTCCGCTGTGGCGACCCCTAACCAGGAAAAGCCGAAATGCATATATATATATATATATATATATATATATATATATATATATATATATATATATATATATATGTCCTCATGTCAGTGACTCAACAGGTTACACACTTTCCTTTGAAATTAGAGGATCTGAAGGCTGTGGTTTCTATTCCTGCCCCAGGTGCTTGGCTTACATTTCCATTACTGAGATTGCAATGCAGTATGAGAGAATACTGTTGAATGTGTTGTCCTTCAGATGAGATATTAAGCCAAAGGCCTGTCTATTCTCAGCTGACAGTTGCTCAGGAGGATATAAAAGATCTCATGGCACTTATCAAGCAAAAACACTATGATTTTATTTAATTTTACTGCAACAAAATCTCAAGAAATAGAAGTCTATTTGAAATATATAGAGTATTGTTGTACAAAAGACAGAATTTCCTAACAAGGTTGTTCCCATTTACCATATTTTGTTATATAACACCATTAACACGTGATGCAACAAATCCATCAAAAGTTATGCATGCATTCAAGTGTTTCAGATAAACTGCTTTGCGTTGCACAGCTGTAACACACCAGCTCAGTAACTGAATCATTAACAGAAACATATAACTTGTATTCATATTTTCTAAAGCTATTCTGTAGTTTTTTAAGTCTATTACTTTCAAAAATTGTGGCCAATAGATTCTAGCAAACAACAAAAACAAAGCCTTTCACGTATGCTTTCATACAGTAATAATGATGCTTTAACAGGTAATTTTAATGGCCTAAATGCCAGAAAAAAATCTTGCACATAATCCCTCTCAAAATCTATTTAATGATTTCCATCCATGTTCATAAAACAATTATTAGTATACCAGCCCAATCAGGGGATTCTGAAGTAACAATTTTTACAGGTAACTGTCTGTTTACTTCTGCAGACAAAGATTTATTTAATTGGTTTATTTCCATCTTTATAATAATTATCCATAATAAGTAGTTAAATAAGGTTTCAGTTTTTTTTATTTATAGCCTTCCACAACATATGTATAAATGTCACATAATGACTTAGAAATGGATGCCTGAATGCATCTCATCTAATCCACCGTCCTGCCTAGACCTATATACAAATTGTCTTTTAATTGGTCTTATTCAGCTTATCAATGTGCCAAAAAAGAAAATGCCTAGACGTTTAGTTTTCAATTTTTCTGGAAGTAACCAGACATGAGCATTACAACTTCCTGATGGAAATAGAAATGTTTTCATTAACTGTACTTTTTCACATAACTCATAGAAAATATGTCAATTTTTGAACCTTACTCAACATATTTTGTAAAATGTCCACCTAATACGCATAACCAATGTTCATTGAACCAAACTGTATTCCTTTTGAGGAGGATGTATCTTTGGAAAAAAGATGTCTCTTCTATGTCTCCTTTTTATAATTAATTTGTAATTGTAGGAATTCTGGTGTTCATATTGTTATGCATAATAAAGATCAGATAATTCAATTGTGTCAGTGTATAATAATATATCATCTACATATATCAGTAATAGTGGGAAATATAATTGTATTGTAGACATCTGCATGATGACCTGATGCATTAATGCAACCAAGTATATGCCAAATGATCACATACATAATGTGTGCCCTTGTCAGATGCCTCTCTGTATATGTATTAATCTACACAAATCACCATTAACACAAGGGTTTACATAAAACACTTACACAATTTTAATCCAAATCGCCAGTTTTGTACTAATACCTAAACTTGACAAAATATTTATTAAGGGTGCAGGAAAAACAGAATCATAGGTCTTTTCTATGGCCAGTCTTTTTTAGGCAAGGTCAGAACAACTAAATTCCCGATGTAAAAAAAAAATCCACTAGAGACAAACCTTAGGTTATGCTGCTTAATTCAAGGAGTCTAAATCAGAAGCTGCACTAACTGGAAGCACTGCTTACCTTAAAAGATGTCAATGTATGTGCATCCACAGATGCATGGTTTAATGCTGCAAGGAGTCCCCTGGCCATTAAAGGCTACAATGCCTTCCAAACTTTCAGACCTCAAAATGAGCATGAAAGAACCAAAGGCAGAGATGTATGCATCTTCATTAAAGACATATACACCTCAAGACTGGTCAGACAGTACAACTCCCTTGAGCTACTCCAATTCCAACTAACTGTAGGCAAAACTCCCTTCTATATCATTGTTAGCTATAGGTCCCCCACCATGAACCATTTGAACCACTCTGCCTACCTGGACCTACTTGAGTCACTCACTATATAGCCAAACATCTGGGTCATGGGTGATTTCAACTATCCTTCCATCGACTAGGAGTAATATATGAGCTCAAACACACTTGTCCTAAGATTCCTGGACTTTGTTAATGCAAATGCTCTGGAATAGATTTCTGCATCCCCACATGAGGCTCAAATATCTTTGACTTAGTACTTACCAACATAGGGGGGGTCTCTGAACTACCCCCTGTGTGTTCCCTTCCCTGGAAAGATCTGATCCAAATTCAGTCTTGTTCAAATGAATGATCATACCTGACCCCCACTTAAGAGCAAAAAGCATGAAACATTTCTCTAAAGCAAACAATAGCCTCCTAACTGATGCCATAATTAGTTACAAATGCTCTGTTACTACTGTCAACAATGACTGCTATACATAGGTGTACACACATGCCCTGTATAAACACCTGTACAAATGTATAGACCCGGCTGTATCTGAACAGATCAAAACAAGGCCCTCACAAAAAACAAGCCACCCTGTTGGGCATCAACATAAATGGGTTATACAACAAGTGGAAGACACTAATGTCTAAAAACAAGAGGAAACTGATGCAGCAGAGGAAGGACAACCTCCACAGCTTGAACAAGCAAATTAGATATCTTGTAAAGTCCTCTAAAGGCAATTAGAAAGCTAAATTAGCATACTTAGCTAAAGATAATCATGAGACATTCTTTAGCTACATCAGAAATATAAAAGGGAAGGGACAGCTTTGTGCCGAACTAGTAGTGGATGGCACCACTCATACAGTCCCTGATGACATTGCCAACCTGCTAGCAGATAGATCTGGTGCAAACTTCACCCCACTGTCCCCAACAGACATACCCCGATGCATAGCTATCACCAGTCCTCAATCTAATATCTCCAAAGAGCAGGTCAAAACTGCACTGTCCATGGCCAAAAATACAGCCTCTATGGGACTGAATAACATCCCAGGCTGCCTACTAAATGGTCTAAAACAGGACCTAGTGGAACCACTTGACACTCTCTTCGACCACAGTCTAAGTACTGGCTTTGTTCAAGTAGAGTGGAAAACAGCAACAGTAATTCCCTTGTACAAAAGGCGTCCATCAACTAACCTTGGTAAGTATAGACCCATAAGCCTAACCAGCATTATCTGCCAGTCCATGGAGAGAATCATCATGGACCTTATGTACAAAGACACAGGTGACCTTCAAACTCTTAATCCAACCCAATATGGCTTTGTTAAGGGTAGATCATGCTTATTAAACCTGGTGGACTTCTTCAAGAATGTCAACAAAGCCCTTGATGAAGGCAGAACATTATATACAGCCTAGCTTGACTTAGCCAAGGGTTTTGACACAATCCCCAACTCAGGCATCATTGAGAAACTCACCTAGCAGTTAACTAACCCATATGTCACTAGATGGGTAGCCAACTGACTTACAAACAGAACACATACCGTAACATTTGGGGAATTCACCTCTACCAGCAGACCAGTTACCAGTGGTGCACCATAAGGATCTTTGCCTGGCACCCTACTGTTTAGAATCTATTTCTCAGACGTCCAGGTGAAAACAGATGCTGTGGCTTACCAAGTTCTCCAATGACTGCAAATTGGGTGCAGTCATCGAGTCCCCCAATGATGCTGACATACTGCAAAAAGGGTTTACACACAAATGATTTGTGTCAAAGCCATGGACTTGAACTAAATGCAAAAAATGCATTATCATCCCTTTCAGCAAAGGGGAGGTCCTTGCAAATTATAATATTAACAGTACCCACCTTAACTCAAACCCTTGGTGAGAGATTTTGGAACACTGGTTAATATCAACCTTAACTTCTGTCACCATGTGTCCACAGTGGTAAGGAAAGCCTTCTGTGTTGCACATCTCATAAGTAACGACATCACATTCAGAGCTAAGGATGTTATAACTCCCCTGTACTCATCCCTCATCAGACCACTTGTAGAGTGCAATGCTCCCTTCTGTATGTACCTCACCAAAGGCCTGCAGCAGCTGGAGAGACCTCAGAGACTCTCACTAAGAAAATTCAGGGTGTTCAACACGTAACTTACATAGACAGACTGTAGGTCCTGTCACTGTACTCTGTATCTTATAGGCTGCTGAGAGGTGATCTGTGCCTGGCCTGCCTGGCCTACAGAACAGTCTCAGATACTGCCCAAAGGTAAATGCTGCACATCTGTAAGTCAAATGGGACAAGATTTAGTCAATCTAGGGATCTAATCTCATTCAGTCCAATGGAGCTCAGGATGTTTGCACTGTAACTTCCAATGGGCGGGGCCTAAGCATTTTGACAGAATCAAATTATGCCCTCACATTTCAAACAAATGTGTGTATCTCTGGAACCATAGGGGTTGTGAAAGAAGTGTAAATGGCAAACTCATCACAAACTATTTTTATAGTGGCAGTATTCTTTAGGTTCTAGGTTTTTAACCAAATTTTATAAGTTACAGTAAACACAGTTACTATTATGTTTGTAATATTTTGTAAGCAACTTGCAATAATATCTCAGCAATCACTTAGGTTACACACATACTGTCAGCAGCATTTCATTCACCTAGCTGAGAGCTTTCATATGAGGCTAAGGAGTTCCGGCTGTGTTACTTGGTTGTTGAGATATTTTGAAAAATGTGAAAATTATATATATATAAATTAATATCATAAAAACAACAGTTAATATCTCTTTACTTGCACTAGGCAGAGGTCAGTTATTAATGCAGTTCAGTTTGCCATTGTATAAGCTTTAAGTTGAAATCTTTGAAACCTTGTACATAGCTGAGTTTTGGAATTATTGCTGCAGTTAGGAACAAGTAACATTTGACACCTAGAGACGTCAGTAGGAGGTAACTGCAGCTGCACCCGGAGGCATCACTGAAATGTAATGAGTTAACCTAGCCTGTGACATTAACAGGACATGCTGGAGAGACAGATATGTCTCCTAGAGATTGCCACTCCTCTGGAACAAATTCCCAATTTACATAAAACAGAGCTCCTCAATGATCATATTTAAGCGCAACTTAGACAACTGGAAGGGAGACGGTAAATTTACCCTGTGGGGGTTATCTATGTCCCTCTTGGATAAGAGCAGTCATTGCTGATCATAGACTTGCTCTGCAAATATAGACCATACAACGTGGTCACTAAAGGAACAAGGGTATAACATGGCTAGGCTTATAAAGGCCCTACAGCCAATAGTCTAGTAACCTCCTATGAACCTAACATGACATCTGCCTGGGCTCCAGGCCAGTGCCTGATCATGCCATGGTGGAATAACTGCATATGCAATAATCTGATATAGCCATTGACATCAGCATTGTCTGTTGAGCATATGGTGATAACAGTGTCCCAAATGCTACTGTAAAAGGTTCTCTGTAATGTCAAGCAACAGCACACACACACACACACACACACACACACACACACACATATACAGTTGACTGTAGTAAAAACAGAACCCTTACCTATCTCTATACAAAGACTACAAAACACAGTAAGTTATGCAAGTGATATTCCACACCTCTGACTTTTATTTGTCTGCAGGTCAACATATAGTGGATGACATCAGCAGGTCATGTGGGAGACAAGTTGGGAGGGCTGCATGAAAAGGACGTGTAGGTTTGTGCAAGTATCAGAAGACTGGCAAGCCATGCTATTGAAGAAGTAAATATAGGATAGCACAGCTAATCCACTGAGTAGATACACAGACACACACACACTGGACTGCATTGAGAACAGAACTCCTACATATCTAGCTACACAGAATATAGATCACAGCACTTTGCACAAGCTCCATGGCACAAGTTTGATTTTTACATCTCTGCAGGTCAATTTATGGTAAATGAAATCAGCAGGCCATGTGGGAGACAAGAGGTTGGGAGGGCTGCATGAAATGGATGTGTAGGCTTGTGCAAGTATCAAAAGACTAACAAGCAATGCCACTGGAGAAGTAACTGTATAATAGCACGTCTACTCTTGTGAGTAGAAATACACACAGATTCAGCTGACTGCAGTGAGAACAGAACCCCTCCCTCTCTAAAGTTCATAGACTATAGTCTGACTTCTACCATTCTGTGGCCAACGTATAGTGGATGAAATCAGCAGGCCATGTGGGAGACAAGTATTTGGGAGAGCTGTATGAAATAGATATGTAGGCTTGTGCAAGTCTGAAAAAACTGGCATGTCATGCCATTGGAGAAGTAACTGTAGATAGTACATCTACTCTGCTGAGTAGAGACACACACACCAAGTTGACTGCAGTGAGAACACAGCCCCTACCTATCTAAGGTGCACAGAGTACAGAACACAGTAGTCTATGCAAGCGCCATGTCACAAGTCTTACTTTTGCAGTGCTGCAGATCAACTTATAGTAAATGACATCAGCTGGCTATGTTAGAGAGAAGAAGATGGGAGGTCTACCTGAAAGGATGAGTTGGCAGGTGCAAGTATCAAAATACTGCAAACGTATGAGACTGGGGTGGTAATTGCAGAATACACACTTGGTCTTCTGGCCACACACACACACACAGTTGACTGCAGTGAGAACAGAACCACTTCCTAAGTGCACAGGCTACAGAACTCAGTATTTTATGAAGTGCCACAGCACAAATCAGACTTTTACATGGCTGCAGGTGAACTTATATTAGATGGCATCAGCAGACCATGGGGGGAATGATAGTTTGGGAGGCCTGCATAACCACATAGATTCATAGGCTCATGTGAGGCCAGTAGCAAAACAAGATTGTCAGCACCACCAACTGGCCCTGTCCATGAGGGAACACACAACATAATATATCACACTTTATTGTGTGGTTGATATATGTGTATAAAAACATACTGAGTGCCCATGGGTGCTGGAACCATAGAGCCAGGGGGAGGCGGAGCCACCCCCCTCACACTTTTACAGTTGCAAGAACTGTCAGGAAAAATTAATGAAGTAGAGTTTTCACTCTAACGTGGATTCACACAGGGAAGTTAAACTAACTGTTCTTGTTCTCTTATTGCTCTGTGTTACAGGAGTTATGCTGCCACTGTTCTTCCTGGTGCTGCCAGAATCATGCTGTAAGGAGAGTTTTGTTCTTTTATTTGCAGGAGTTGTGCTGCTCCCACACGTGTGTGTGTGTGTGTGTGTGTGTGTGTGTGTGTGTGTGTGTGTGTGCAATGCCTCAGTTAGGAATATCTGGTGGTTAGTATTACTCAGGCTCAAACAAGAGCCTGAATTATCTACCCATACCACCACTTGTGATTCAGGGAGTTGAGTCCATAGTTCTCCACTGTCCAGATTTTCACAGAATATTTGGCTCATACTTTTGGTCTGTTCCTCTTAAAATTTGTGTTTTTCTGGCAAATCAGTGAGAACTGAATTCACTAAATAAGGATAGCTCTTTAAGTTTCAGTCTTCCTATCTTTCAGGAAACGCATGGTAACACAAAACACTTTATTTTAGCATCTTTCTAAGATTATACAAGCGATATTTAAAATGTGTCCGTGGTTTTAGGCCTTTGCCCCACCCCCATATAAATTTTGGCTTTTTCCAGATTTCATATGCTGCGAAGTTGAGAGATTTAGTTGATCGTCAAGTAGATTTTACAAGGATCTGAGAGCTTCAGGGGAAGAGAAGTTTAATGCTACTTATGCTATGTTGTTTGTATTGTTAGTAGCACAACAGGTAGTATACTTTCTTTTGATGCAGAAGGCTGTGGGTTCTACTCCCACAGTACACAGATGGAGCACTGATATTGTACTGTGTTGTACTTTAATGGGAGTGGATATGGAAGTCCTATGAATTTCCTCCTTTGGAGGAGTTACTTAGTAACTATGAACCTGTTTTCAGTTTGCCATCCATTCCCCATTGCAAAATTACTAGCTTATCATTTTTTAATGTAGCCTAGGCAATTTATTCTTCAAGGCAACAGGCACTTTATTTGTAGATAAACCACTCCTCTAGGGACAAATAGGCCGCTCAGTGCTCCCCACTCCCACTGGTGAACAAAGACGCTTCCTTTTATCCAAATAAGGATATGGAATAGCACAGGAACCAAGACAATGCCCAGAGATCAGCAAACTCTGAAGACTGGACTATTCTAGTTCATCCTAAGGGGTGGTGAAAGCCACACACACTCTGGCTAGGCTTATAAATGCCCTAGGGCAGATAGCCTAGTATGAACCTATGAACCTATGAACAATGAAATATAAAGTTGTTAGCTAGCAGCAACCTCTTCATTAGTTACAAATCCCTTTAATGTGGAATTATTTAGATAAATTACTTCTGCAGAGATTTTGCATATTTACTAGTATTGGTGGATTGTAATAACAGAAGTTTGAGTGGCCTTTTATGGTTGAAATTTTCTGAAATGGGTAGTTATGTCATTATTGGTTCTTACATTTTGTTTCATTGCTCACTAGAAGACTGTTCCAAACTACAAATTTAAAACACATTCTAACAAGTGGTGCTGTATTATACAAGGAATATAATTTAATACAATCAGGAAGGTGAATCAAAGAATGTACACATATATGCTTGCTCACAGGATGCAAGAGATCAAAATAGGGGAAGAGACCAGCCACCAATGGTGTCCCCCAGTTTTTGGTACTGAGACTTTTTTCTGTTTGGCATATACATCTCAAAAGTAAAAGGAAATATCAAAGGGCTTTGGCCAACTAACTTTGAGATGATTGTGAGCTAGGATCAGTTATTGAATCCCCAAATGACTTAACCATCATGCAGAAAGGTTTGTCCCAAACAATAACTGCTGCCGGAATCATGAATTGAAATGAAACTCCAAGAAATACATTATTGTATCTTTGGGAAGTCATATACTCCAGGAGACTGCCAAATTGACAATGCCTCCTGAGAACTGACCCAGTTGTTTGCCATTTGGGAACTTGTGTGACCTAACTTTTACCAACATGTGCCCAGAGTCATAAGAAAGTCTTTCTGTATTGCACAGCTTATAAACAAATTGATTGTAACTAGATCTAGAGATGTTATTGTCCCCCTTTACAAAGCCCTCATTAGGTCAATCATGTTGTATAATGCCCACTTTGGCATGTATCTGTCCAGACTCATGCAACAATTGGAATACCCGCAGATACCTTACTAAAAGGATACAAGTCTTAAACAGTAGGTCTTGCATGGAACACCTCAAATATTTAAAACTATACTCAGTATCCTACAGAGAGTCTTGAGGTGATGTGTCTGGCATACAAGGCATCCTCTGACCTAATACAGATGGACCTACTGAACAACAGCAAGTCAAATGGCATCAGGAATACTCAGTCCAGGTATCTAAACTGAATGTTGTGGAGAGATGGATATATATCCAGAACAGACTATCCATTCAAGTAAAACAAAGCTCATCACTGTCCATATTCAAATGCAACTTGTATCTAAGGATGGGTAATAGAAAATGTACTCTAGGATTACCCCTCGTGCCACTAATGGAAAGAGGCATGTCATAAATTCTACATCCTTTACATGGTTCCCCTCAAATTATCTACAGTGTGATCATATTTATTCTCATTAGGGCTAATATACAATTATCAGCCATGGGATAGGTAAGACCAATCAGGAAATGTTAATTCAAGCACCAAAATGGAAATTGGCTAAGCTTAAAATGTCCTCCAAGTGAACCTATGTAGTGGTAGTAAATAGTTTTAAAAAATTTCCCCTCCACCCCCCCCCCCTCCCCAGTCTTCAACAGCTTCCAGTGCCTCTGTGAGCACCCAAGGTTGTGCTGCTTGGGGGGGGGGGGGCAACACATGTATGTATTTTGAATATATGATGTATACTTAGAATGTGCCCTGAATTTGCAACTCTTCATATGTAGTTTTATGTAATACAAAATAAATGGACAATAAACAAAAATAAGAAAGAATCATATGTACAGTTCCATAGCACAGTGTGCAGCAGATTTGTACATTAGATAACAAAGTGTACACACGTGAGTTACACCTGTTCACCACATTGCTAATGCCTGCCAAGCAGAATGCAATAGTGGCAAGCAATTTCATGTATAGGCAGTTGTGTATGTGTTTTTTACAAAAGTTAAAGCCATGCCGGTCAAGATAGCAGGAATACATTTACAGGACTATAGTACACAGTATACTCAGTCATACATTTGATCATAAATGTAATAATACATAGATTATGCTATCAGCAAAAATGATATGGAATGTACTGCATTTGAGCCCATGACTATATACGTGGTAATCCTGCACTTACACCTGTTGTCACATGCATGCATTCTATGTTGCACTTCATTGCTGTCAACTGCTATGTCACATTAGTGAAACAAAGGTTGCACACACTGTACTAGAACCCAGTACCATCTATACTCCAGCCTGGGTTTTCATGATGGTCGAGGGCATTAATTGAATGTATCCGGTTACTATTTTTGCCTGTCTGCTTCCTAGGTGATCCACTGCCCTTTGGGCAAACCAGATATACACAAAGTGTCAGATGTCACATGTTAAGGTACTTTCTGTACAAATCCACCAGTATTTACTTTAGTACTGCAGCAAGTTAAGATATACAAGGATATAGGTTCATAGGTGTGTACTAGGCTAATGGCCCAGGAGCCTATATAAGCCTAGCCCAAGAAGATTCCCTGGCATCATGCCACCCAAGGTTAGTTCCCAGTGCCCCTGTAAATCAAGGCCACTGAAGTGATCCCTGGGGTGAAGTTCCTATTGTCCACCCACTCATCAAGATTTCTGTTAAAGAGGGCCACTGTGAAGTGCTCTGATGTGAATGGGGAGTTTGTTCCAGAGTATGGGAAGTCTCGGGGTTAGGAACCTGTCCCTCCAGCATGTTCTGTTTATTGTGGTAATGAGGTTAAGGTCCCTGGAGCATGTCACATGGAGGGATTGGTATTTTTTTAGGTGTAGCATATCTAGCAGCTCTGGGTCAGACATGGCTTTCTAGGTCAAGCAGAGATCGCCTCTAAGTAGGTGATGAGACAGAGTATAGCTGGAGTTTTTTTATTCTGTCCATATAGGGCATGTGTCTAAGGCCTAAGATCCTCTTAGTGAGGTATTTCTGTGGCCTTTTCAGGTGTTGTAGGTGTCTAGTAAGGTACATACCAAATGTGGGATTGTATTCTATAATAGGTCTAATGAGGGATGAGTTGAGAGGGATTATGACCTCTTTCTTCCTGGATGACAAACCTTTTGTAATGAGATGTTCCACATAGGACTTTCAGACTACAGTGGCAATGTGGTTATCAAAGGAGAGGTTGCTATCAACCTGTGTCCCCACATCTCTTAGCACACCTTCAGTGTTTAGTGGACTACCGCCTATGTGGTAGTTCATGGGCACCAGATTTTTCCCAAAGGGAATGACAATGCACTTTTTGGCATTTAACTTAAGGCTATGGTTCTGGCACCAGTCATTGGTGTCAGTGAGGCCTTTTTGTAGAATGTCTACATCAGTTGGAGAATCAATAATGGCTCCCAGTTTGCAATCATCTGTGAACTTGGTCAGCCAGAGTCCCTTTGTGCTGGCTTGAACTTCAGAGAAGTAGATGACAATTAGGAGAGGACATGGGACCAATCCCTGTGGGTCACCACTTATAACTGGTCAGTAGTCAGATTTGGAGTCCACTACTTTCACAGTTTCTATCAGTGAGCCAATTGGCAACCTATCTTATTACATAGGGGTTTATGGCTCATTTAGTAAGTCTATCTATGATTCCTGAGTGAGGGATGGTGGCGAAGGCCTTGGCAAGATGGAGGTAGGCTGTGTGAACTACCTTGCCCTTATCCACAGCTCCGGTGACAGACTCGAACAAGTCTATCAGGTTGAGCAGGCATGATCTACCTTTCATACACCCATACTGCATGGGGTCCAGAGTTTGGAGATTTCTTATGTCCTTATTTATAAGGTCCATAATGATGCTCTTCATAGCCTTACATATCAGACTCATCATGCTAATGGGGCACTAGTTCCCAGGCTCTGTAGTCGCTACCCCTTTGTGGAGTGGGATGACTAACAGTGCACCATTCAATAACAACAAAGCCTGAAATGAGGCTGTGATTGAACAGGGTACTCAGGTGTGGTGCCAGTCCACTTTGTAATTCATATACAACACAGCCAGGGATATTATCAGGTCCCATGGAAGCTGTATTCTTGGCTTTGGACATGGTATGGTTTTTAACTGTGTAGCCATGATAATAGGGACATAGCATTCCTCAGGTATCGTGATAGGCCCTTTAGAGGGTGAAAATAGAATAAAGTTTGCACTGAACCTGTCAGCCAATAAGTTGGCAATATCAGTTGGTTCTGTATATGTATTACCATTGTGCTGAAACTCGGAGCAGATCTGAGTATTGACATGTAGATTCTTGACATAATTATAGAATGCCTTATGGTTGTCTTTAGAATCTGCAGCAATTTTATTTTCAGAGCTAGCTTAGAGGATTTGATGATGGATCTCAGTTTTTTGCTGAGGCTACCAAAGGAGTTTTTCCAGTCTTAGGACTTCACTCTTTTCTGCAACAGTTTTTTCCTTTTGTTGTAGAGTTTGTTTAAGGTGAGGGACCACCAGATTGGCTTCCTTTTTTTGGAGGAGAGCTTCTTGGTTCTGTTTGGTATGGTACATTCCATGCACTTGTGTATGTGCTCATACAGTGCATTGGTGTTTGATTCAGCAGTCGTGCACCTATTTTCCATTCACATAGTTGTTGTGAAGTTAGCCACCTCTGTTTTAGAAGCCCAAAATTGGCTTTGGAGAAGTTTTTTATGGGGGTTTCCTTAGGGGTGGAGGGTGAGGGTGGGATTTGGATATCCATGGCGATTAGCTTGTGGTCAGATCTGACCAGAGAGGAGTTGATTACTGGTGCAATGGTCACCCATGTTAGTAATGGCCAGGTCAAGGATGTCTCTACCCCTGGTGGGGGTAAGAATGAGTTGGTCCAGGGCATTGGAATTAATGAATTCCAGAAAACATTGAGCAAGTGTGCTGGGTACATGAGTAATTTTCCCAGTTAATGGAGCTGTAGTTAAAGTCACCCAGTATAAAGGTATTGCGTTGTACCCTAATATTTTCCAGTGTGTTTAGAAATGTGGAGTGGAGTCTTGGGACATGGTGGGGGATCTATAGCAGGCTACAACCTGGATTTCAGTTTTACCCAGTGCTAGTTGTACCTGAAGTATCTCTGATGCATTATGTTGGGCTTCTAGTCTGGATGTGTGCATATCCTTTATGAATATGAAGGCACCAGTACCTTTAATGCTTCAGTTGTTTGTAGCTATTATAGTGGTAATTTTGTCTTTAGGACATTGCCTAAAAAATAGGGGTGGCAAGAGCCTTGGCCAGTGTCTGGAATCCCTGGGGTGACAGGTGCAGGCCATCTCTGGTGAAGCATCGGGGTCTGTCGATTATGTCATCCCAAGCAGACAGATACTGGATACCCTTAAAATGACACCAGAAACTTAGACAATTGTTGAAGTCAATTATTTTCTGCTTGTACTGTGGTATCATTCTGGGTGATGGTAGGATGCTACTCAGAGCTAGGGTCATACCTGCCTAGACTACAAAATCAGAGAGCTACTCTATGTCTCTTTTCATGTAGTCCAGGGAGGTATGTCTCAGGTCATTCACACTAACATGGACAATGTCAGAATCATATTTGTACCTTGTTTTCCTGCCTTTCTCGACTAGTTTAGACCAGTATACAGGCATTGCTGTATTCTGGGCAGTGGTGTAGTTCCTGTGTTGTCCATTACCTTACTTGGATAGAAGGAAGTTTCTTTGCTCACCAGTGGGAGTGGGGAGCCTTGAGCAGCCTACCTGTCCTTGGGGGAAGTGACCTTAGCACAAGAAGCTGTAGTAATTGGTTGTTTGGGACCATTCCTAGCTCTTTTGTAGTTCACTGCTTAAAATCCGCCTCTGGGCATTTTTTTTCTGGCTGTACTGCTCAGACAAGCTCCACGTGGGTTTACAGAGTGGTCCTAGCAGCAAGGAACTCGAAAAAGCGACTACCTTCTGGATTTAAGTATATTTGCTTTTTTTTCCACTGGAAATAGCTTCTGTTGCTTACTTTAAACTAGCCTGAACTGTTTTTTTTTCTGATTGCTGCATTTATTTTTAAATCTGCACTTAAAGTTACATTTAGTCTAATTTAATCGAAAGTTTGCTTGTTTGTTTAATTTAACTGTGGAGGCTGCCCACTAAAGTGTGCTAGCCTGTGTAACTAGTTTATCACTGTCTCTGCATTTTCTGTGTATTTCTACAAAAAAAACAAAAAAACAAAAACATAATCCTTGTTTTCCTGCCTTTCTCGACTAGTTTAGACCAGTATACAGGCATTGCTGTATTCTGGGCTGTGGTGTAGTTCCTGTGTTGTCCATTACCTTACTTGGATAGAAGGAAGTTTCTTTGCTCACCAGTGGGAGTGGGGAGCCTTGAGCAGCCTACCTGTCCTTGGGGGAAGTGACCTCAGCACAAGAAGCTGTAGTAAGTGGTTGTTTGGGACCATTCCTAGCTCTTTTGTAGTTCACTGCTTAAAGTGCGCATAGCGCAGCGCCGGTTAAACAAGGTTAAACTTTTTCTGGCTCCGCCAAGTCTGCTGTTCAATTTTTCCCTTAGAACTGTTCTACTTGCAATCTAAACAGCCTATACTCTATCTGAAAAGCTCAGCACTTGCTCCTAAAGCATTTTTATACAGGTAAAGCACTCTTAAACAAAAGAAAGTACTTCATTCACCTAAATTCTGTTGAGTACACATCTCCCTATAGGTCCTTTCTGACTCAGTTACACAGCAATCATTTTCACTATTTCTAGCATGTCGAAGGGTCAGTTGCTGGCGTCCTCTCCTGTTCAGCTGGTGAATCTGGGAATCTTGAGGCAATGTTACAATTGCCTCATGTACACAGACAACCCTCTCCTCCTCCCAACGAATACAAATATATGCGAGAGATGCAACTATATAGCCAAACTGGCGGCTGAGCTCTCTCAGTTCAGTACTGGCAAGACCAGTCAGGAGGAGAAGGTAACCACGCACACCACAAACCCAGTCTCACATAGAACTATCACAACAGCAAACCAAACACATAAACACACAAAAACATACTCGGAGGCGCTGATTAAAAATCTACCAAAACAACAGAGGCCTCCAAAGCAGACACCCAAGCAACCACCACCTCAAGACATAGCACATGCAACACATAGTTCACAAAGTCAGTGTGCTAAACAGTCACAGCCTTTAAGGCCAAACAACATGCCAGACACACTTGTAATAGGTGACTCCATAGTCACACACACTGACATCCCGCTCACCAGACTGAACAAGGAAAAGGTCACAGTAAGCTGCCTGTCAGGAGCTAGAATCCGCCACATAACACAAGCACTCAGGTCACTCCACAGCAAGTACAAATATGACTCAGTCATTGTACATGCCGGTGTGAACGACCTGAGATGTACCTCCCTGGACTACATGAAAAGAGACATAGAGGAGCTCTCTGATTATGTAGCCCAGGCCGGTATGACCCTGACCCTGAGCAGCATCTTACCCTCACCAAGAATGATGCCACAGTACAAAGACAAAATGATCAGTTTTAACAATTGGCTTAATTACTGGTGTCATTCTAAGGGGATCTAATTTCTGTCTGCTTGGGATGACATGCTTGACAAGCCACGATGCTTCGCAAGGGATGGCTTGCACCTGTCACCTCTGGGCTTCCGGATATTGGCCAAGGCTTTTGCCACCCCCATAGTGCCTTTTTTAGGCAAGGCTCAAATGACAAACCTACCTCCCTAGAAAACACAAGTGGAAAAAAACTAAGGGTAATGCTGCTCAATGCCAGAAGTCTAAACCTCAGGATGCATGCCCTCGAAGCCCTCCTCAGTATGGAGAACATTGATGTCTGTGCAGTGACTGAAACCTGGTTCAAGGCTCCTGAAAGCACCCCAGCACTATCAGATTTTACCTCATATCATGCTTTCCGGCCCCAAAACTTGGACCGAACCACAAAAGGAGGGGGAGTATCCATTTTCATCAACCCACACCTCCAAGGTTAGTGGCAACGCACGAAGTATCGGAGACTATCCAGGTGCAACTAACCATAGGCAAAACTGCCTTACAGTTTGTAGCATGCTACAGACCACCCTCTCAAACTCAGGAACCCCACACAGCCTTTCTGAAGACACTGGAGAGTATGAATGTCTCTCCAAATACCATCATTTTGGGAGACTTCAACTACCCAAACATAGACTGGAAACATTATTCAAGCCTCAGCACCCTAGCCCAAACGTTCCTAGAATTCATAAACTCAAATGCAATGGAACAACTAGTCACCATTCCCACAAGAAGAGACAATATACTAGACCTGATCATCACAAACATGGGGACAAAATGCTCACACTGGAAGTATATCCCTCTTTGGTTAGATCAGACCATAAATTAATCTCACTGGAAATCCACATCCCGCCCCCACCCCCTGCACAAAAGACCACAGTGAAGAACTTCTCAAAAGCAAACTTCACACTTCTTAAGACTGAAGGGGTATCCTTCAAGGCCCCTGGGCCAGTGGAAACCACAACCCACACTGCTGAATCCTTTGCAAATGCCTTCTATGGGCACCTTCTGTTTGGCATATACTTCTTAGAAGTACAGGCAACCACAGAAGGGCTGTGGCTGACTAAGTTTGCAGACAACTGCAAACTGGGTGCTATAACAGGGTCTCCGGCCAACATGGAGATCCTCCAGAAAGGCCTAAATGAGACTGATGCACGGTGTCAAAGCCATGATCTCAAGCTAAATGCAAAAATATGCATAGTAATCCCCTTTGGAAAAAACAGAGTACCTGCAAACTGCAACATAGGACGTAATCCCCTGAAATCTGAAGAAGAAATAAGGGATCTAGGGACCCAAGTAGATAGTCAGCTTTCCTTTGATAACCATGTTGCCAAAGTGGTTAGAAAATCCTTCTGTGTGACCCATCTGATCAAGAAAGGGTTCCCATCAAGATCTAAGGATATAATGGTGCCCATCTACTCTTCCCTCATCAGACCCATTATTGAGTACAGTGCACCAATTGGAATGTACCTGGCTAGATATCTCCAGCAGCTGGAGAGACCACAGAAGTACCTAACCAAGAGGATTACTGGCCGCAAACAGTTGCCCTATGCAGCACGATTGAAAAAGCTAAGACTGTTCTCTGTTGCATACCGCTTTCTCAGAGGTGATCTCTGTCTAACATACAGAGCCATGTCCAAACCAAAATTGAACGTGCTCCATCTTAGCAAAACCAAATCTATTCGAGCTACACGCTCTAGGGATATAAACCTCAACACAGCAATGAATAGAACATGCTGGAGGGATAGATTCCCTTCACAGAGACTTCCCTTACTATGGAACAGGGTCCCGATCTACATAAGACAGAGCCCCTCACTATCACTCTTCAAGAGGAACCTTGATGAGTGGATGGGTAACAGAAAGTTCACACCAGGGATCACACCAACAGCACTACTAGATAGGGGCCAAGGGTACTAGCTGCTAGTACAAGGGTCTAGAGAACTACTAAAGGGGCGGTGAATACCGCACAATGTGGCTGGGCTAATATATGTCTTCAGGCAGATAGCCCAGTACCAACCTATGAATCTATAAAGCAGTTCTTGTGCTTTATGGTGATCAGCAGTCTCTAGGATATAATGTAACTGCACTTCTCACACCAGGAGAAAACAGAAGCACTCATCCCAAGATGCCTACTGAGAGGCAGAATGTAGGCTCTCAAGATGCTTAAAGGTAAGATGAAAAAAAATGGTTTATCATAAACACTGCAGTGTGCACTAGAGGAGTTAGATGTGAAATTAGGTAACTTAAGTTTTAACTGTTAAAAAAGTTAAATTTTAGTGGAGAGTCACTATTTTTAAAACAGCAGGATAGATTGAAAGGTGATGGTCACTTTTTTATTCTGGTACTATGGAATGTAGTAGGATGGCCATACTATTATTAAAGAATGCATTCTAGGTTCAGGACTTACCTTGGAAATGCAGGAGTTGACAGAATTTTATTTCAGGCCTAGAATTTACTTCAGTACCATGGGAGTAGAGACAAGGATTCAGGAAAAAACAAAATGGAGGCTATATGGATGCTTTATAACTTGTTGAATAACTCCACCATACTGAAAATCACCTGCTTATGCTGTTATTAGCACTTATAAAAATTATCTGCTGCTTTATTGAATATATCAACTCCTTTGGTGCTCATTAGTGCACAATGTGCACCTATGCGCTGCTGCCTGCACAGTTGCTGAAATAAGGTAAACACAGATGATCTTGTTGTTGTTGAAATAAGGTAAACACAGGTGATCTTGTTGTTACTTTTCTCTGTGCTTATAATATCGTGCAAACAGTCAGCTCAAGGAAAGGTTGTAGATCCTGTAATAGAGCTCAGAACATTCTATACTCTAGCCCTACACATACACAGAGCTGAGCCCTGATGCAGATGCATTTCCACAGTTAACAGCTCTGTGAGACCAAACACTCTATGTACTTGAATCATATATTACTGGTACATAGTCTGCACTAGTTTTTCCATTGTTTCTCAGATTTCAAACCACCACAAGACTGTCAAAACTCAGCTTTCTAGGGACTTTGTCATATGTCTCCAAGTCTAGGAATGCCCATTTGGACTCTAACCTCATCAGTAACTTCGTCTGTGTCACTGCAAACATTGGTTCGGTTTTGCCGTATACTGATTTGAATCCAAACTGTTCATCTCCCATCTTAGTTTTCAGTACCCTGCATATTTCATCATCCTCAACACCACTTTTATGCACTGTGACAGGAGTTCAGTACCTCGGTACTTCACACATTTGTGAACGTCCCCTTTGACATGTACAATGGCACATCATTTTCTTATTTTCCAATCATCTGGGATAAAAACTGCAATAAAAATCCCATCACACTACAGTTTTCACTGTGCAATACCTTAAACTTCCTGTAATGGCGACCCATGTGATACACAAACTACCTTGAGATTCAGTGTTTATAAAAGATAAGATCCATGTAAAATAAAATTCTATATTGTGTGGCACAGAGCCCAGCCCATTTTCAAAACTAGATCCAGCATTTTGTAAAAGACTTTTCTAAAATAATTTAAATAGAGAGCCAATG
Organism: Protopterus annectens; assembly: GCF_019279795.1. NCBI lineage: Eukaryota > Metazoa > Chordata > Ceratodontiformes > Protopteridae > Protopterus > Protopterus annectens. The sequence continues at coordinate 253,065,737 of NC_056744.1, read as the reverse complement.
TTGGTGAATGTAATTTTCAAAGTAAACATGATCTCGTGATCCTGCACTTTTTAAAACAAAAATGATCCAGCACTTTGTAGAAGCAGTGATCTATGTTAAAAAAAAAAAAAAAAAAAAGCAGACAAGTTTCGGTTCACCAACCACAAGACACTTCAGCTCTTTGAATAAAGTTAACTTGCCTCAAGAAGTTTACAAAGCTTATAAACTCTGTTATTGCACTGAGTCTGGTCCAGATTTAAAAAGAATTAATGGATACAGTTTTAAGAAACCCCTCATATTGGCTACAGCAGTCCCATGGTGCACTGGTGCTAACATGAAGATCAAATCAGCATGGTTTGCAGTATGTGTCCATGTAAGACTTGCAATATCTATGCAAATGTGGGCATATTGACTCAAGTAGAAAAACTGCCTTTGTAATATATTGAGCCACACTATTTTACTGGTGAGACACATGCCCTAGTGTGCCCCAATCTAATGCTGTCTGTGCCTGAACAGGTAAAAAGGCATTTCAGTTTAACATCTCATATAAAGGACTGTACTCACCCCCACACACACACACACACATATATATATACACATGCAGAGACATACATGTAGTGTATGCAGAGGTGTCACTAGTGTCAGGAATGAGATGAACATGTTACCTGATATGACAGTAGATTATACATACTTCTTACCTTTCTGCATAAAAGATGGCTGCCTAAACTTTAGAGCAATGGAGATGACCTCCTTGTTTATGCAGTGCAACACTTTTCACAGATTCAAAGGCAATATATCTGTCTAAAACAGGCAAGCAAGATGCTACTCTGTTTGATTGTTTCTTTAAAGTTTTAACCCCAAAAACTGTGCAGAATGAAAGTAGTAATAAATCTGCAGGTACACATTACTGCCAGTAACCTGTTATATTGAAAACAAAAATCAAGAATTCTATTCTTCCACGTCAGTGATTAGTGGATATCAGGGTTTGTATAATGTTTTGTCTTTTGTAAGTCTTATGCTCAGTAATTTTTAACCAAAAACTTTGCATAATACATATAAAAATAATTTTCTTCACAGAACTTAGGGAATCTGGTAAAGTTGTACAATTAACTGTAAAAAATTTGAGAGAGGGGAGAAAAAAGTTCAGGTTGGTGAACGAAAAAACAATCTTCCTATTTTCAGCATTTGCTCACAGCAGGTGTTACACTAGAGGCTTGGAAGGGAATATTATTTATTTGTGATCACGTGGTCTGTCACATTATCTCATCCAAAGTGTCATGGATTGGCACGTATTTGAGAGATAATGTGTCTCTCACATCTATTTTTATCCACTCATTTGGGCCATCTGCTGTGAATGCGTGCCTTGCAATAGAGATGCACTCTGTTATTTTTTTTTACAAAGAAAGAGTTGGGATGTCATTGTAGAACTGTATTTTGCAATGCACTGCTTGGCTAAATAAAGTGACTGGCTTACTGCAGAATCAAAAAGCATCAGTTAAATATCTGACACATTCAGCTAATTAAGTGCACTTTAAAGTCACCAGGAAACATACTGTCTCATTAAAAGTAGTACATAAAAGTTTTAAGTAATCATGTTTCACTTAACAGATATTTGCACTACTCAGCACTTAAGATAAAAATAGAATCTGAAACTGGAAAAAAAAAGAAAGAAAGAAAGAAAAACGAGTGTATTTAGAACAGATATAATCACCTTCTCTTTTACTTCTTACCTTTTTATATAATTTTTTTATGTTTTTAGTTATTACCCAGTTGAGCGCTAAGATGTTCTACTGGTAGGACTGTAATTCCTGTTAGTATAATCTGGCATGTTAACTCATTAGTGTGGTCCCCTCTTCTCTGTGCAGATTAGAAGACTGATAGAGACCATTTCCAAGCATGGGGCAAAAGATAATAAACTGTAGAGTCGCAATGTTATTGGAAAAAAGTATTTGATGAAATCCAAGTCTTTCTTAGGCAAAAAAATAAAATGGGTGAAGGTTGCTATACACATTAATCATTCACTCAGCTGGGTGCTGTACTCACAGACACACACACCTGCATGTGTATATTCCTTGAGAATTATGTACCTGACAATGGAATTTGGATTTTCACTCAATAAAGACAGTGCAACTATTTGTCAAGACCCATTGTCACTACCAAGATTAAAGAACTGACCATTGGCTTCCAAGTCTATTTGCCTTAGTGACACTCATATGCCCAACATGGTACAGAAACACGCATTCAGAAAAGGGTTGCATGTTTTCTTCTCTGCCACCAGTCATGCAGAAACTTGCCTTGTGTGGAAGGATGACAAACTGAAACCTCAGAGCTATTGTTGCCACAGGAGGTACTTTCAATTCCATATAATGCCTTCATATGTTTCTTTTTCAAATCATACCACATTATGGTGAAATAAATTTGCTGTCAGAACTGTTCATTTGTGAGCATTACATGAAATGGAAAATAAACAATGTATGTTCTCGGTTACTGAAAAGTTGCTAATGCTTAAAGTATGACAGGATCACTTATGGGGATGAAATATGATGCAAATATTGATGATCTAACTGAATTAACATTTTGCTAGTATTACAGTAACTTTACCACACATTCACATTTTTATCGCATTTGATAGTTTGGTTGAATTATTCATTTATATAAACATTGGCCATAAAAATTATAACTCACAAGTGCAATCTTCACATTGTTATACTGAAAAATGTTGCCAATTGCAGACTAAAAATAACATGAACTGCACAAATGATATATGGGACTGTTTATACTGTTATTGATAATTAGTGAATTACTAACTTTAGAACCTTAACAATTAACTAATAAGAAATGGAGATGGTCGACAGTTTTCACAGTGAGATTCCCAGGCACTAAAATATTGATTATTTCATAGAACCTGGCTGGCACTTAATACAGTCAATTATGGCTTTGAGTTGTTAAGGAGCTGCTACTTATCTGTAGCGTACAAGGTTTGATTCTTTCGACCTCCATTTTGTCTACTGTATTACTCTTAGTGAGTCATTTAACCAGACAGTGCTCTTAGTTAATTCCTGAAAAAAAATGTATATATATATATATATATATATATATATATATATATATATATATATATATATATATATATATATATATATATATATATATATATATAAAATCTCCAAACAGCCACCTGTGCACGTATAACAAAGTGCGAGTCCTATGGTAAAACAACAAGATAAATCCAGCACTGCACTATAACACCATCAGCCAAAATTAAGCTTAGAACACAGCAGAAGGAGCAAATAACTTTAATAGCTTGCAGACAACAAAAATACATACTCCAAACTGGTTTCAGCTCTTTATACCCAGTGCCTTCATCACAGCATTAAATATGTCCCCCTTAAAGAAACATTCCCAAATTTTAAACAAGTACCAATATATACAAAATACAAAAATACAGAAGAATACAAATAATGTCATTAAATACATATATATATCTATGTATATCACTATCCTTAATAACTTTTTATTTTATTTACCCATAAACCTCACTATTTAGAGAAACTCATTTAAACCAGGTTTATATAAAGCTCCTAAATTCAAAATCCACATTCTTTCCTTTTTATCCAACAATAGATGGTTTTCAGTCTCCCTCATATTAATGTTACATATTGTATTGATCCCTATAAATATAAAGTGTGCCGTAATATGATCCATATTTTGTTTATATAGGGCACTTCGTACCCGCTGACATTTAATGTCACTTATATGCAATGCCACTCTATTTTTAAAGGATCTTGATGTTTGGTCCACGTAAAAGGCCCCACATTGACATACTGCCATATAAACTATCCATTCTGTCCTAAAGTTATTAGATGTTGTATATCATAAACCTTGGAGGTATTAATGGATGTAAAAGATTTAGTTTTAGGAATCATTTTACAATATGTACATGTACCACAAGGGTTACTCCCTCTTGTGGTACCCAATTTTGTTTTATTACACTCCATTTTTTTATACCATAAAAGTGATTCCCCTATATTTCTACCTCTTCTATACCCAAATTTACAATATTCAGTAAGATAACTACCAAAAAATTGATCATGTTTCAAAATATGCCAAATGTTATTAATTATACCTCGACTATCTGCCCTCAGTAATGATTTTTTTTGTAAATGGTTTTCTAAATAGACTTGTACTTAAAGCACCATCCTTGTTCTTAACTACATGCACATCCAAGTCAATAGCCATTTTTTTCTTTCTTATCAACAAAGACTATGCCAAACACATTGAAATTTAAATGATCTACAAATGTGTTCCATTCACTTGAAGAACCAGACCATATAGCTCAGCAATCGTCAAGGTATTGATGCCACATTATCAATTTAGATTTAAAAGGAACATTATCTTCATAAATCAAACTATATTCCAAGTACCCCATGAAAAGATCTACATATATTGGCACAAATTTAGTACCCATTGCAGTTCCATTTAACTGCAAGTAACATTCATTTCCAAAAAAGAACACATTGTTCTCCAGCACAATTTTGATCAGATCTATCAAAAAAAAAACAATATTCAACAAGGGCGGATAGTTGCCATCCAAAACATGTTATATCTAATATACCTAAAAATCAATTCTGAAGACAGACGTATATGTAGTAATGAAGTAGAATTTAAGGAAGAGGTCAAACACATGGGAAATAGATTTAAACAAAGAGGATACAGTAAAAATATTATAGATCCAGAGATACCGAAGGTATCTTGCATGAAAAGAAGTGAAAATTTTGAATGTGAGTTTCATGATGAGAACAGTGGGAGGATAGTTCCTTTAAGGTTTATTACTACATTTGGAACTAATACCTATAAATTTTGAGGTATAATTAATAACTTTTGGCATATTTTGAAACAGGATCAATTTTTTGGTAGTTATCTTACCGAATATTGTAAATTTGGGTATAGAAGGGGTGGAAATATAGGGGAATCACTTTCATGGTTTAAAAAAATGGAGTGTAATAAAACAAAATTGGGTACCCCAAGAGGGTGTAACCTTTGTGGTACATGTACATATTGTAAAATTATTCCTAAAACTAAATTGTTTACATCCATTAATACCTCCAAGGTTTATGATATACAACATCTAATAACTTTAGGACAGAAGGGATAGTTTATATGGCAGTATGTCAATGTGGGGCCTTTTATGTGGGCCAAACATCAAGATCCTTTAAAAATAGAGTGGCATTTCATATAAGTGACATTAAATGTCAGCGGGTACGAAGTGCCCTATATAAACATAAAATGGATCATATTATGGCACACTTTATATTTATAGGGATCGATACAATATGTAACATTAATATGAGGGAGACTGAAAACCATCTATTGTTGGATAAAAAGGAAAGAATGTGGATTTTGAATTTAGGAGCTTTATATAAACCTGGTGTGAATGAGTTTCTCTAAATAGTGAGGTAAATAAAATAAAAATAAAATGTTATTAAGGATAATGATATACATAGATATATATGTATTTAATGACATGTTATTTGTATTCTTCTGTATTTTTGTATTTTGCATATACTGGTGCTTGTTTAAAATTTGGGCATGTTTCTTTAAGGGGGACATATTTAATGTTGTGATGAAGGCACTGGGTATAATCCACTGATGACGCCTAAGAGGTGAAACCGGTTTGGAGTGTGTATTTTTGATGTCTGCGAGCTATTAATGTTATTTGCTCCTTCTGCTGTGTTCTAAGCTTAATTTTGGCTGATGGTGTTATAGCGCAGTGCTGGATTTACCTTGTTTTATATATATATATATATATATATATATATATATATATATATATATATATATATATATATATATATATATATATATATTGACTGGGTGGTGTATTGATGAAATAGATAGCATTATTTCCTCACAGCATTTGATGCTCCATTTTAATGTCAGAGTGTGGTTGTCTTCTGTGTATTGTCTGCATGTCCTCCCTTGAGTCCATGTGGGCTTTTCTTTCCATGCTCATCAAAAGAAAAAAAATGCTGTGGTTAATTGTAGATTCGTCAACTTCATCATAGGTGTGTGTGTGTGTGTGTGTGTGTGTGTGTGTGTGTGTGTACATCGTGTAATAGACGGTCATGCCATCCAGCGATAGTTTTCTGTTTTATGCCTATTAATTGCATGCTAGGCTAGGTACGGACTCCCTATAACCCTGAATACGATAAGGAGGAGACTCAAAGTTATATTTATACTACTTGGAGAAGTTTCTTCAGGGCATTAAGGAACTTCCCCTACTCATCACTGCTGTGAGTGGGAACCATTTTGAAGGAGCACTTCTTGTTTCCATTCCAGGCACAGAGGTGGTCTGGAGAGTCAGGGAGGCAGATGGAGAGAGAAGCAAATAATGGAGTGGTGAGAGAAATGGAGGAGAAAGCAAATATTAAGACTGGAGTATGTATGCATGATTCTGAGGAGGTGTTTCAAAGAAATGTGTTTAATGGACATGACATGGCAAACAATGGCTGTATAATTACTACTCTCTAGTCGGGAGGGTTGCAAGACGATTTACTTAAAGAACTAGTGATACAGAGTGAGCCAGAAAAATGAGAGAGTCATTTCCTTGGTGGGAAAAGGCAGATGCAGAGATAATCCTAAAAAAATGTGGCAAAATGGAAAAGAAAACATTTGCAGAGAAAGTAAGAGAACGCAAAAGGAGACTAGCAGAAAATAAGGGGGAAGAAAATAAAGAAAACAGAAACAATCAAAAGTAAAGAAGGCAAGAAATGGACATGTATGAAGTGTAGGATAATTTAATAACTCCTTTGGGTGTAAAAACACAAAGATACATCTTGTAACATTATATCTGAGACTGTTTTTTCAAATGTAAATTTTATTGTAGAATATGAAGAAATAAAGAATGTAATCCATGGAATCTTTATGTGATAAAAGCACTTAACAGGGAAGAAAAAAAAGAAACTTTATGTACAATTTCAAACAGAAGTGAAAAGAGAAACTTTGAAAATACATTTGAAATGTTATATAAAGTAGTACTGGACATTGCAAAACTTTACAACAAAAGGGGTTTATAGACTGATGGACTGGATTGTAATATTACCTTTAACAATAGAAAGAGAAACATTATACATACACCAATCATGATAAATGTGGAAGGGATCAGGGGTGTTGTAAATATTAGGGACAACCCAAAACATTTTTTGTGGAAAAGGAGGATATCTGATAAGTAACTGTGATAAAAGAAAATGTTATATTTATGGGAAATGGAATGTGATGCAAAAAAATGTGAACTGAAATTTTATAAATGTAACAGAATTGAACATTTATGGACAGATTTGAACAATACATTTTAGAAGTAGTACAAATAGAAAAAAAATTAGATGAGAAAAAAAATAATGAGGAGGACTAAGAGGATGGTTTTAAAATACGTGATATAAAATACATACATATTGGAGGTAGTAAAAGCAAAAAAATATATATTGTTAAAAGGGTAAAAGACAGAAAAAGAAATGTCAAAGGGATGAGTACAAAAGAAAAAAAAAGAAAGAAATGGATAAAAAATGCATATACAGCTAATAATTGGAGGTTGGTATAATCGTTAAGGTGCATGACTCTCTAACACAAGATGCAGTGTTTGATTCTCATCTTTGGAAGAGAAACTGGCTATGCTTAAAATGGTCTATTAAGAAAGCAATTGGACCACAAATGGAACTAATAGAATAAAAACCACAATACAGTGACCCAAAAATAAGTAAACAGCGTTTATTCCTCTGATGTAGGTACAATATTAGAGAAAGTTGTAGATAATTATTTGTACAAAAACATTAAGAATGTTTTATTGTATAAAGAAGCAGTTTATATTTTAAAATGTGATACTTTGGTACCACAAGGAATTAATGTAGATTTTAATTGGAGAGTTTTGCTTTAAATAATCTTGTAAGTGATTAAATAATAGGATTATTGGATAATTGATTGTAAGAATGTATTATAAATATGGAGTCTGAAGTTTGTTCAGTATTCTCCTGTGAAGGCATTAGCCGAGACGTCACAGCAATAAACACTGTTTTACTTCTTTTTGGGTCACTGTATTGTGGTTTTTATTCTATAAAGAAAGCAAGCCTATTAATTATGTATGAAACCATAAACAGACAAAATAGGGAAAATGAAAAGTTTTGAGTGTTTCTGTAAATGTGAATAGTAAGAATAATAGAGATTTTTGGAGTGGTGTAATACATGTGATGTAAAAGCAATTATATTATAATACACATGATTTTTAACAAATAAAGAAAGATTACAAACAGAAAAATTAGGAGAGAAAAATAATCTGGAATTTGGGAAATTCCCAAATTCCATATAATCTTTCTTCTCCATAGAATGCTGTATTCTGTAGAAATACAGTAAGGATGCTTGATGTAACTTTAGCAAAACTGGGATGGTTACCTATTGCAGATTTAAAATGGAAAGAACAAGTATATAGAATTACAACATTAGATGCATGCTTATACTAATTATAAAGAAAGGGAAAGCTTATTTCATCAGATTTTAGACTATGTAGTTATAAATATGAATATTATAATAGCAGGAGACTTTAAATTGTGATTAAAACGTTTGGGTTTAAAAAATCATGGACTTACTAAAAGGGTTTGTATAGAACTGAAATAGATTATTTAATACTATCAGAACGTTTAGGTATAAGAGAAGGGGAGGTAGTTGAAACCACATTTTATTATCATTGTGCAATAGAGCTAGAGATAAAGGAAAGCAAGAAATATATAAATATAAACAAAGGAATAAAAAGGACAAACGAGGAAAGCATGGAATGAAGAAGGAAAAAGATTAGCAATACAGTTATAGGGAGACCATATTCCTATGAGAACTTATTACTATGAACACATTTTATAAAAAATTGTCTGAACTGTGGATGCTATTTATATTTTTTGCCCAGTGGCAATAAAAATGAGCATATAATGATGCAGTGGAAGATTTAGAACATAATGCTAAAACGTACTTTGACAAAGAAAAAGAATTATATGAAATAAATCAATAAATAATACAATAATTGTTAAATAAACATTTTTTTACAATGAAAAAGAAAAGTTTTGAGTTACTTAAATAGATTAATAAAGGAAGATGGTAATGTAATGAGAGAAATAAGAAATGTAAAAGGAGAAACAGAAAGAACTCAGGAAAAGATTATGCAAAGTATTGTACAATACATACAAGAAATGTTTTAAAAATGAAGATATAAAAAAAACATGGAAAGTAAAAACGTTAACAGAAAAAGAGAATAAAGAGTTGGAAAAGGAGATTTCTTTAAATGAGCTGGATACATTATTAGGACAACTAAATATAGATTCAGCTGAGGGGCCAGATGGAATAGGGTATGAAATGTATACATTTAAGGGATTGGCAAAATAAATTGAATGGATGGTTAAATAAAGGTATTATGTGGGATTCTCATCTAGATCAAGGAGGTCATAGTCTCCTATACTCATCACAATAAAATCGTATATGAGGCAGAGCACTCAAGCTGGCCCTCAGAAGAAGAAATCTTGACCAATGGATGATCGCAGTATATATACAGGGATTACTCCTGTCACTGCTCAACAGAGGCACAGCAAAAAATAATGGGTATAGTTCCCATACCTTGTAAATCGGGCAGATAGCCTAGTATGAACCTATGAACCTATGTATAAAAAATTATGTATCGGAATAATTAAATTCATATGGAAGGAGAAAGCTAGAAGAAAATCAAAAACTAGAAACCAATAGTATTGCATAATAATGAGTATAAGCTCTTTATGAAAACAAACCAAAAGATGTTTAAAACTAAAATAAAAATATTATGGATAATATATATATATATATATATATATATATATATATATATATATATATATATATATATATATATAGAGAGAGAGAGAGAGAGGTATAGTATAAAGGGTATAAAGAGTTGCCAATAATTATTAATCATAGAGAATTTGTTGATGATATTATAAATAGAAAAGAAAAAACATAATAGGAGACCTTAATAAGGCATTAGATAAAATTGTACATGAAATATTATGGGTAATGAATAAATATAATGGAGAAAGTTATTAAATAATGTATGTCAGTGTATAGTCATAATGAAGTAAATATTCTTGCAAATATCTGGTTCAGCCAAGAGGTATATACAAAGAGTGGTGTAAGTCAGGGATGTCCATTGAGCTGTATACTCTTTGCATTAGTTATGAAAGTGGTAGTATTTGAAATACATTACAAATGAAGTAGGAGAGTATATAACACCTGAGAGGTTAAGAACTCCAGTTCTGTTAACATATACAGATGGCAGTACAATAATTGCATAAACAAATTGTGGGTAAAAGAAGAAGTAATGTGCACAAATGAGTGTCTAGAGGTGATAGGGATTGCTTTAAATAAAGAGAAAAGTAAAGGTATAGTAAAATAGGGAATATTTATTTTACAGTAAATTAAATTTCTGTGTTAGGTATACAATTTGGGAATCAAAACATAAGTAGAATTCAATGGGAAAAAACAATAGCATACATAAAACAAACCTGTCTTTTCTGAAGAATATATAAGTTATACTTCAGAAAAATAGCTTATTTGATAAATTTAGTACTGATGGGAAAAAATACCACACTTAGCAAGTGTATTTATGTTGCCAACTGTATTTGAAAATGAGTTATTGCAGATATTTTTTCATTTATATGAAGTTAGATTAAAGCCAATAAAATGAGGAGTTTTGTATGTAAACAAAGAGGAAGGAGGATTAGGGTTAAATAACCCAGTGGTATTTGCTGCTTCATTACATTTTTATAAAGGGTTAAAGTGGATAAAAGATGAAGATGAGAAATTAGTAGGAAACTTGTATAAATATAAGTATGATAAATTATGGGGAATGGTAAAAAGAGAAAAGGAGAAAAAAAGGAGTCTATAAATGAAGAAATACAATGTTACCAAGAAAAATTACTTTTGTGCAAAATAAGAAATGATGATCTGGAAAAGAATAGAAAAGTATAATATAAGAATGTAATGATAAAACATTACCATGTAAAACCATGGAAAATCTAACAAGTGAAAAAAAACATAAAGGTATAAAACTAAGAAGCAAATGGTGTAATCATAAAACATAATGTCAAGAGTTTTGTAGACACTGGTAATAGATAAATAACCAGCAAAAGGAAATATATCATATAAAAAGAAAACTGATAGAATATGTTTACATTGTCAAGAAGAAGTAACTATGGAACATGTGTTTTTGAAATGTAAAAGTTGGATGATGTGTTACTATTGTTAGAAGTAAATCTAGATTTAATGATGATAATTGTACTTGTGCAATTGGCATGGCTTGGAGAACTGTTTCATATATTGACTGGACTGATGAACCAAATAATGTCAGGCATAGAACAAATAGAACAGATTTAGGAAATGATGCATCTATTTTCTGCAAAGAACGTTCAACTCCTATGAAAGAAGACGAGGCACCTGTGAACTATGGAATTGTAGATGCGCAATCTGAGGATCCGGTTTGTTGAGAAGGAACCAAAAAAGAAAGAAAAGAAGTCTCAACAAATAACAAGGTTGAAAAAGAAACTGACTAATGACTGTAAAGGAAAGAGAATATGTAGTAAAAATGATTCTGCTTTGTTATGTAACACACTGGTGACAGGGAATAAAGATATCTGTCTATCAGAAAACCATCAGTCTACAGAGAAAGGGATCACCTTTCCAATGGAAAAGCTAGAAAAAAGAGGCAAGGGGCAGGTGAAAAGGAAGAAATCAAAACTGAAGGATTGAAGGACATTACTGTAAGAAAAAAGGAGAGAAAGACAGATGTTGACTACATGGCTCAAGCTGTGGATTTACAATACTAGCTGGATGAGAATTTAATGCACAATGAAAACAGTGGGATTAATGTGACTAATAGTGATAAAGAGCTATCATTCGTAACAATTGCTAGAGTAGGTATTATTATATTAGAAGCTGAAGATTCTTCAGAGCTGGCCAGCAAATATATTATTGTAAATGGAGATTCAGTTATTAGAGGAAATGATACTCAATATTTGCAGAGACTATAATGAACATCAAATAGTGTTATATGTGCCAAGAGCAAGAATAGAAGATGTGAGACAAACCTTAGAATGCCTTAATGTAAGGAAGTATGGATCTGTTTTTATTTATGTTGGTACAAATGATGTCACCTGCAAGGATTTTCTGATTGTTAGTAGGGAACTGACAGCCCTCTTAGATAGTATAGCTTGTACTGGTGTTAGGACATATTTTTCACAAAGTACCTATAGAAAGGATACTGAGGTCACTGTGAATGAAAAGATCTTTGGGGTAAATACCTACATGGAAAAAATGTCCTGTTTTAAAAAATGGAAATGTATAGAGCATCCAAACCTAGTTTTGGGCACACGTGTTCAGACAGGATGGTGTGCATTTGTCAAGATCAGGGGAGAGAATTTTTGCAGCAGATATTTTGCAGTATTTGACAAACACTAGGCAGAATTTTTGCCAGGCCGAAAATTTAACAGTTCACAGATAGCAAAATTTGATGCATCTCTGATGGTTGTTAATGCTAGGAGCATTAATAATAAAGTTTTTTTATTGGAAAATCTGCTACATTCCCACAAGACTGATGTCGTTATTGTTTGTGAAACATGGTTAAAGAACAATGACTGGAAACCAGTACTGTCAGGGTATAAATGTCTTTACTGTAACAGACATTCTAACAAAAAATCAGGTGAAGGTGCTATGATAGGGATTAAAGACAGCTACGAGACCTGTGATTATTACATGTTCAATGATAATACCAATAATATAGACTGTGCAACTGTGACAATAAAGACAACCCGGGAACATATAACAATTGTTGGAGTTTATAGCCCACCAAAGTCAAATGCAGATGACCTAGAGGAATTCATACATTTCTTGCGTCAAAGACAAGAGGGAAGAATAATATCAGCTGGGGACTTAACATTTACCAGAAACAGACTGGAATAATATTGATCTAACAATGTTATTAAGGAAATTATTCACAGCGTATATTCTGGAACAACAATTGCTTCAGATTGTAAAAAAAAACACTACCAGGGAATGGAACATAATAGACATTGTTTGTGTTCCCAAATAAATTACTGTAACTTCAAGTCAAGTTTTAACACCACTATTGTACAGTGATTATGGGGTTATAAAGGTTAATTTGTTGCTAGATAATTCTTCCAAACTGAAATCTAAGCCAATGCACAGAAGGTTAATTACAGACTAAATGGAAGCAAAACAGTCACTGTGTAAAACTAACTGGAGTGAAGAGTTCAGTGAAAAAACTACAGAGTTTGAAAGAGAAATTGTTTGAGTGCAAAAAAAATAAAAAAAATGTTTAACATCAGGATCTAGGCATACAACATCAGGGGGATATATTTCCATAAGGGCAAGATATCTGATTAAGGTGATAGACAAAATATATAAGAAATGGAAGAGAGGTCAAACTACTACTTTGAAAACTGAAATAAATAAATAGACAAACAGATTATCCATAGTGTGAGACAAGATCAAGAAAAAATTGAAGAAAATTGATATAAAGATATTGAGTATAATAGCATAATAGGAAACTTTTTTTATAGATACATAAGATGTAGAAGGAATAAAGACACCCAAATTGATAAACTGTGTGCAGATTCTAAAATGTATTCTCAGAGACAACAGATTATAGTTATATTTACAAAATCTTATGCAAAACAGTTTGGCTCCACAAAAGGGGTGATAAGTTGTCCGAGTGACATCCATAACTCCAGATACTGGAAACAAATTAGAGTATATTTTAAAAGAACTCTGAAAACTGGATCCAAACAAAGCACAGAGAGGAGACAGAATTAATAACAATGACCTGAGAATACTTCAGCAAGAACTTATAGTACCATTATATCTATTATTCACTAGGTCATATAAATATGGGGAGATTCCTCAAGGTTGGAGACATATGCTTATTAAGCTTGGGGAGTAGGACAAACCCAGAGTCATATGGATGCTTAAGTCTACTTTCATGTTGTTGAAAAATAATGGAGAAGGTAATATTGGATAAGCTATTGTCAGAACTGAATAGGTTGGGATTTTAAACCATATATCAGCATGCATATGTTGAAAACAGATCTATTACCACCTGTAACATGATTTTCTATATCAATATAATAACAGCTATGAATGAAAAATTGTGCTGTGATGCAATTTATACATATTTAACTTCAGCATTTGACAGGATCATACACAAAACACTGATCAATAAATTAGTACAACTAGGTATTGATGTACGCTTGATAAGTTGGATAGCTGCATGGCTTACAAATAGAACATGGCAAGTATCATACAGCTACTGGAGATGAAATCCTTGGTTACAATCATGGTGTCCCACAGGGCTCTGTCTTAGGCCCTTACTTGTTTAGAATGTATTTTTCAGACCTAACTTTTTCATCTGAGGTGTTCTACAGTCTATATGCGGATGACCTGAAATTGGGTAAACTGATTGCATGTGTTACAGATAAGGCATTTCTGCAAAATAACTTGACTAAATTGACCATTTAGGAAAATAATACTCTGATAAATACATTAAAAACTAAGCAAATGAGATTTGGGAGACATAAATTAAAAGGTGAATATTTAATACAGCACACAGTGATTAAAACTGTAGATTCATTTAAGGACCTGGATGTATGGATAGTTTCAGTTATGAGTTTTTCTAATCATGTCATCCAATTGGCTAATAATAGTTATAGAACTATAGATTATATAAAAAGATTTATAAAGTCTAGAAAATCAAAAATAATGAAGTCATTGTTTGTTAGTTACATTAGACCCAGACTTGAGTATGGAGTAACAATATGGAAACCCTATAAGGCAACAAGCATGAGTTTTAACTGGAAGGAGTACAGCTGAAATATACCAAGGGCATCCATGGATGTGAAAATTTAAGTTATTATGAAAGACTAAAATATCTGAACATGTACAGTGTCTCTTACAGATATCTAAGAGGAGATCTTGTTTATATATATAGAGCATTTAGAGACAGCTACCCCTGGGAATGTTTGGGATTATCAAAAAGTACTAGAAAACCATCAGACAACCTATGTAAAAGATTCTATAGGAATAAGAAGTGTACTAATTGATTCTCTGACAGATTAGCCAATGCATAGAACAGATGACCTAATTACATTAAAGCAAGTACTTGTTTAGAGATGTTTATGAACAGCCTAGACACTTGTACTAGAGAACCATCAGACAACCTATGTAAAAGATTCTATAGGAATAAGGAGTGTACTAATTGATTCCCTGACAGAGTAGCCAATGCATAGAACAGATGACCTAATTACATTAAAGTAAGTACTAGTTTAGAGATGTTTATGAACAGCCTAGACACTTGTACTAGAGAACCATCAGAAGATGACCTAATTACATTAAAGTAAGTACTAGTTTAGAGATGTTTATGAACAGCCTAGACACTTGTTATGAGAACATGTTTTGGTATATTTTCAAGCTGGAAGAGCATTAATGCCCATGCTGAAATATTTGTATGTATGTATGTATGTCATACCTCTCAACTGCACAGATTGTCTCAGAATATCCAGACTTTTGCTTCATATTTTTGGCCCGTTTTTCATAAAATTGTGTTTTTGTGGCAAATTAGTGGCAAGTCATTAAAGATTGAAGGTAGAAAATAATGACTGTCATTTGAGTTATAGACTTCATACCCTTCAGAAAATTCATGCCAATGCAAAACCTGGTATTCTATCAAATTTCTAAGTTTGTAAGAGCAATATTTAAAACATCTAGATCTAAGGGTGTTATAATTCCTTTAATCCTCTGCCCCCATCAGACTAATGATTGAGTACAATGCTCCTTTTTAAATGTACCTTACCAGTCACCTGAAACAATTGCAGACACCACAGAGGTTTCACACCAAGAAATTACAGGGTACACAAAACGAGTCTTACATGGAACGACTGAAAGCCCTGTCACTGTATTCTGTCTCCTACAGGTTGCTCAGTGGTGACCTGTGCCTGGCTTACAGGGCAGTCTCTGACCCAGCCCTGATGGAAATGCTACACATTTGTAAATCAAACTGCATTAGGATTACTCGCTCCAGGGATTTTAATCTAGCCTCTGACATGAGCAGGTGAAGCTAGAGTGATAAATTCATCTTCTATAGACTGCCACTTCTTTGGGACAAGCTTCAAGTGCAGCATATACCCTCCCTGATCCTATAAAAATGCAACCTAGATAAATGTAAGGATGATTGCAAATTCACTCCTGGGGTGGTGCCCATGTCTGCACTAAACAGAGGAAATTGGTCTTAACTACCATAGACCCTTACCTCTGTGAACTTCAGTCACATAACCACTGACAACTGGGTCAACTCCAGATATATATGGCTAGGCCTGTAATGGATCTAAGGTCGTTAGCCTAGTAACCTCCTATGAACCTATAGGGGATACTAATAGCAGTAAAAAAAAAAAAAAAAAAAAAAAAAAAAAAAAAAAAAAAAAAAAAAAGAGTATAACCTAGATGACTGGAGAATAAGCATACAAATGCCAGTGTACAAGAACAAAGTGGACATTCACAACTGTGGGCAGTATAGAGGTACCAAACACCTGTCACATTGCATGAATGTGCTGGAAAGAGTAATTGATAAATTAATACGCAGAGCAGTGCAGAGTCAATTGGCAGACGGGCATCTCAGATTCAGATCAAGATGCAGCATAACCAATCAAGTGTGAAGTGAGTTACGCAGTTGAGAAGAAGCTAGAAATGAGGGAAGTGTCAACTGAGCATTTCTAGACTTTGAGAAAGCGTATGATAAGGTCCCAAGAAAGCTGATCTGGGAAGTCCTACAAAGGTTTGACACCACAGAAACATCCCAGAACCATTTGTAGAATTAGTGCAGGCTATGTTCAAGTCTTAATGACAAAGTTATGAACAGTGATCAGACCGACAAAGAGGTTCCCAGTGGGAGTTGAGGTGCAGCGCTGTTCAGTTCTGAGTACTCTGCTGTTGATACTACTAACGGTCTACATTAGTAAACAGGTTGGAGGACAAATCAGTGTGAAATATATATGGCTTCCCTACTAACACAGTGTCAGTATCACAACAAGTGGCATACTTCCATTTAATACAGAAGGCTGTGAGTTCTATGCTCATACCAGGTAGATCGATTGCTGACACTGTAGTGCAGAGTAAGCGGGATGTTGCACTGCAGAATGTGCTGTCCTTCAGATGAGATGTTAAACCTAGGCCTCATCTACTTGAGTTGGCTGTAGGTTAGGTGGATATAAAAGATCCCATGGCAGTAATTAAGAAGAGTAGGGAATGGTGTATTTGACAAATTTCTAGTCGTATAAATTCCACCTCAGGGACTAATAGCCTAGTGCGACTAACCTGGTCAGCAAAGGATAAAATAAATAAATAAAGAAATATAAATAAACATCGGGCTTGGGTGTGAACTCCAGCAGATACTATGGCACACAATTTCTCACTACTGACAATTGATATACAGACTGCATGCACTGTTCATTTCTGGCAATTTCCTCAAGTCAGAAATAAGTGATAATGCCAAAAAGTGCTTCTTTGCCAAGTCTTACGATGTTGACCTGAATAACTCAATGCAGTATAAACTAGGGAACACACTTTCTGCATTTTAATAACTTCTAGATCTAGACTATTAAGTGTAATAGAAGTATCATGATATATATACATTTAATAGGGATAAGATTAATATAAATCATAGTTAACTCTTCATTTACCATTTCCTTGTGCTTCAGCATCATCATCATTAGTAGGATGATAATAATGACACCAGGTAGAAGCAGCATATATCTGCTTTTCTGGAGAGAGGGCATTATATTAGCCTTTTCATGAGAACATTAGATGACGTAGAGAAATAATATCTTTTATAAATATAAGCTCGGGTTCACTATCATCTCAGCATCTTTTTTTTCTGTTGATGGTCAGTCATTGCATTTTACACCACTGTCCAGCCAGAGGGCCAGCAGATGGATTGATTGCTGAACTGTAAGAACTAATAGCCAGACTCTCCAGAATGACTGAGCACAGCAGAACCTCTACAATATAATTAGCCTTGACATTCAAACCTGCTATTACTGTACAGCAATGTGAAAAAGCTAATCGATTTGGCCTTGCATGCTTATTGTAAATGTTACTTAGTACAGCTGTGGAGTAATGACTGCAGAGAACGAGAGAATTAACACAGCGGTATGGATGTGGTGGCACCTGATGGCTACAACTGGTGCAGATCAAATGAAAAAGAAAACAAACTACTCCTAACTCCACCTGAATAACCCAGCACTTTTAAACCATCTATTAAATTGCACTATCCTCTTTTAAGTTTTTGTCACATATCTGTTCCACCATGACGATGGCCATAGACAGGTAATATAAAGATAGTACCACACTACATAGTTAGAAAAAAAAATAACTGCGAGTACCAAGACTCACATCTATGGAATATACCATTCCATAGTAAGCAGTAAATAACACTACAAGATTAATATTTACCAGGGATTATTTTCAGAGAAAAAAGTGAACAGTGTCTACAGGATGCAGAGGAGTAACATACAGGGAAAAAAGATGGAAAAGTATACATCTTGTAGTTGCTTACTGATTATTTTATCTCCTCAAATCATTCCTTTATCCTTTTAAGGATCTGCAACCAAATCATTTACCCTGATGTGCTACTTCATCTAACATGTCGATCTTAGGTGGCAAGTGACTTTATGAAGTCCCTTAAACAATATGAATCTTGGAAGTTCTGCCACCTACATTTTATTATGACCCACCCTCAACTCCCAGCTATGTTTTTTAAGTTATTAAATGTTTCATGGTAAATCTAGTACTGCTATTTTGAGGGCATGCTTGATTTCCAGAAAACTAGTCCAATTACAAGTACTAGTACAGAGCTGGGAGTTCAAATTCAGAAGCCATTCTCTTTCTATGGCGATATCATGCCTTGGCATAATTAGTAAATGGGGTGCAGAGGGTTAAACTCCTTTATGAATAGTGTGGGATTTTCTTTTTCTGTCCACTGCCAAAGCTTGTCAAGTTTGTTTTCAAAAATACCTGCCCCATGAATACTGTTATTGCAAGGTCAAGATTTTGAGCTGGCATTTAAAATGAGAAAGCACCCATTCTCATGTTAAAATCACCAGTGTTATGATTTCAACCATTTGAAATACTAGAATATGTATAAGAAACATTTCTAAACTAGTCACCTTGTAGATTTAAATCCCCCTCTGCAGTAGATATTTTCACATGTGTAAAGCAGTATTTTATTGTAGTTTATGAAATCACACCTTGACATATGCTATAATAGGCCTTGTGGGGATATGGAGTTATTGGGATAGCTGCTGAGTGTGAGTGCTATCTTATCCGAGTACGAATGCAGTATATTCTAGGTCCATATTCTTCGAATCAAACTAATTGCTCAATGTGGATATCAACTTCTGTCAAGGATGCATCTTGCCAAATCTCCCGCTCTTGATTTTTATGCTCGTATCAAAATGCACTTCAGGTTGAAAGTGTATCTATACTGGTGACCTACAGGTGGCATCTTTGTTGTTTACAGACGATGCTATTCTTTTGGTCTCAATTGATCATTGTATCCAACTTATATATAATGCTGTGCTGCTGAGTCATGAGCAGCTAGGATTAGAATCAACACCTCTAAATACAGGGGTTGTGCTCTATGCCAGAAAGTAGTTGAATTCTTTCTTCTGGTAGGAGACAAGTAATCTTAGTAGAGTTTCAGTACCTCAGGGACTTACTCATTAAAGGCTGCTATGGAGACCATGAGGATGAAAAGTAGAACAGGCCAGCTGCTGTGCACATGACTCCTTAAGGAAAATAAACGTTTCAGCTATATGACTTTTCAACATCCATGACTTCAGTAAACATTTACATTTCAGCTGTCTTATAACCTCCACAAGAAAATATAAGTGGACTGTTTGGTTATACTCCAGAAACACAAGATATTTAAACCCAGCTGATGCGCATAACCATTGATGTATCTGCAAAATATCCCAACTAACAATTAAACCAAAAAGTAAAAAGGTCACACAGGCAAACCATTTAGTAAAAACTACAAGAAAAACCTAGCCAGGCTAGAGTTTTCACTGTGTGAAACCTTAACGCTCCTGTAATAGAGGCCATGGGATATATCCAAATGACCCCCTTAATGACAGCAAGTGTTTCAGCTATATGGCTTTTGAATGTCCATGACTTTTTACTTCTTCCTTTCTAAGTCTTTATGGACAGTAGACATTTTTCCTATGTTAATTTGCATTCAAAAGCAAGACTAAAATAACGTAATATAATATGACATATGTTGCAATAAAAATACAAATTTCTTTTTCTGTAGGATGAGTCATACAGACAGAATATTTTTCTACTGAACCCTTTCATAAAGTTATCTAATAAATAATGGGGTGTTTAGCACAAATAACATACCAGGTGCTCAGAGAACTACATAATGAAATGTACATAATGCCCATCTCAGAACACCTAGCAGTGTGTGCAGAAAGCCAGGAATATGACAAGTATTATTGTTATGTGGTGCTGATGAACCAATGTTTGGAAAAGCTTCAGTGTTACAAGGCCTTGTACTACAACCACTTGCCTGCATTGTGTCGGAAGCAGTTTCATTAGCTGCAGTGTCTTCCCACAGCCGATGCAGCTGATTTGGAAGTAATTACTTTTGTGCATTCTGTAATTGAGCTCTCCATTCCTCAGAAAGCATATAAGTGCACAAAGTATCAGTGACAGAATTACCATTTAGACAGCCAATGCTGGACATCAAAAACCACAGGAAGTCAATTTATTTTCTAATATCTAGACAGACACTTGACAAGTGTGGCCTTCTACTCTCTTTACCACTTACATCAGACTCTAAATTGATCTGTAGAAACACCATCTTCAACAGAATCTGTGTAATTCTGGGTCATCAGACAAGCTGGGGACTTTTTAAACAAACTCTTAAACACTCACTCTCCCAAAATGCCCATGTGCAATATAGTTGTGTGATCTCTCAGCTTCCTTTAGCGAGATCTACAATTGTATATAGATGTGTATTTTATTTCACTATTTTTCTTAAACAGTTTAGGCAAACTATGCAGACTGTTTGTTTTCAAGGCCGATTCATACTTGCCTATAACATAACATGCTCTGCATCACGTAGTCTGGAAGAAGAGATTGCAGGAATGAAACCCAGATCTGCAAGAAGTAGAACATTTACAGTTTGTTACCTAATCACTGTGTTATTAGCAAGCAGTAATGCGTGATGAGGTGTATATTATCTCCTGATAAAAGTATAAAATAGGACCAATAATTTTGTCTGGTTCTTTTTTTTTGAACACTTTTATTGAATTATCACTTATGACATAGGCAAATTTACATTTATATAAAAGTAATTAAACTATATTAACATAACAAAGGCTGCACAACAGTGCACCTGAGTATGCAGTAGATCAATTCAGACTGAATTCTTTGTTGAAAGTGGTAGTTATATGATATCATTACTTTATGCAAATCAAATATGCAAATGGACACAATGGTTCTACTTAATGGATGCAGTATCATAAGCCAGTGATACTGCAACATACCTGTCAACCTGTTAGTGCAGGAAATATGGAGAAAGACTAAGGCCCAAAAATAAGGACAGGTTTTAAATATAGCTCTTCTAAACTTAGAAAGCTGTTAGAATAACAGGATTTATGTTAGCATGTATTTTCTGAAGGATATGAAGTCTTAAACTCAAATGTATGTCATTATATAGTGGCTTCAGTCATCAGTGATTAGTCAGAAAACCATAAATTCTGTGAGGAAAAAAACAAAAATGTGAGGAAAAAGTCTCTATAGTTGAGAGGTGTGTGTAACTGCAACTACGAGAACATAAAAAACTTAAAATAACTGCAAAATGAAGTAATATGTGAAAATCATACAGCAACTGTGTTATTTATTGTTTGAAAGGAAGAAACAAAGGAAAGAAGGGTATCTTACACAAGAGTATGCCAGAAGTCTGAGTCAATTCTAATTATCAGCATCTACCACCCTACATCACCTCCCAATACCTTTATGCAGAATTTAACATACATCAGAAACCATTCTAACATAAAAATAAAGTGATATAATGGGATGAGTGGTCTGGTGAGTTAACTAACATAGCCCCTCTATAGCTAATTATTTTATTTTATTTGTTTTATTTACCTGTTTTTCACTTAAGGTCACTATTCTCTCCCTTTTCCAGAATTTTTGGCCCAGTCTCTTTGCTCTTTCATCCTAGCAAATGAGTGACTCATTCAGTTGCTGGAATGAAAGTTGCTGTTTAAAGTGGCATACATTTATATATAGGTATGGTACAAAATGCATACATTCAAAATGTTCATCATGTAAAAACATCAAAATACTGACAAAAAAACACTCAAATATGCAAGAAATAAATTGCAAAGAAACATACAGACTTTCTTCTTCACTGACTGTTTTAAAGGATAAAAACAATAAAAAATCCTGAGCAACAGTAATGCCACATAGCATGTTTTGTCTAAATTGAAAGTTACAGAAAGTGTTTTTCTAAGTTAAGGGGCAGGGTTATGGTTAGGGTTAGCGCTAGCACATAGTAATAAGGTGGACAGAGGAGCTTCAGTACAGTACATTTTGCAAGTGATCTTGGACGTAATCTGCCTTGATACCCCCACTCCCCTACACCACCTAAATAATATGTTTTAACCCTTATTCTAACCTTGCACCTAACCCTAACCCTATACCTTACATTAAAAACAAAACTTTTCCATAACACAAATACTAAACAAGACAAGTTTAGACACACACAAAAAATCACTCCAACTCAGAATTCTGCAACACTTGCATTACACAAGACAAATTCAGACACAAACATGCACCAAAAACATATACACCACAATATCTATCTCCTTACCTAATTCTTACTGTAACCCTAGCTTTCCAACACTTGTACAAACACTCTCCCATCTCTTACACCAGCCCACTTGTTTCTGTTTACATTCTGACCCATCTATATTTTGGTATAGAAGTTCACAGTCAGCATTCTGTGCTGTCAGCAGTTTAACTACACTTATCTATTTGTTTATTTATATATATGCATGTGTGTGTGTGTGTGTGTGTGTGTGTGTCTGTGTATCTATATGTGTGTGTGTATATATATATATATATATATATATATATATATATATATATATATATATATATATGTATAGGTCTATGTTTAGTCATTGAGCAGACTAAGCATTGAACGCCTAATCATTGAATGCAAATCAGCAAATATTCATCGAACGTCCACTTCATAAAACCTGTGAGATGGGGAAAGTAACAGGGGGTCCCCCAAGAGGATTTCAAATTATGTGTTGATTTGTTTGAGATTGTACTTTATAATAATTATATATTTTCTGATAGTAATTATTATATATAGAAGGTAGGGATTGGGATGCAATTACGCTGCGGGACAATATTTGCAAATTTAGTTATGACTTACTGGGAAACGAGGTCCATGATGAGTAATCAAGAATTTAACAGGCATATTAAGTTGCACATCCATTACCCGGATGATATTTTTGTTTTATGGGCAGGTAACTTACAGAAGTTACAGCAATTTATGGAATTTCTTAATTATACCACTGAGTATTTGAAATTCACTTATGAAGTTAGCACTGATAATATCAGCTATTTGGACGTTAATTTAAGAAAGAATGAAATGAACAGAAGATTAATCTGTAGATTAGACAGGAAAACTACATATTCAAACTCGTTTTTGAATTACCAAAGAGCACACCCAATTTAGGGTCTATATCACAAGATTGAAACTTCAGGTAGTCGAATACCTAAAGCTCGATCCATAAATAGCGAAAGCTGAAAACCGCGAATGACCACTTCCACAAATTTTTCTTCAGGGAAAACAATTGATTGGCCATTATGCGTAATTTGCCCTTTTCTCCAATGTAGAGAGATCTCAGAGTTGGTATATTTAGTTAGGGGGTTGGGGGGCAAAGTCCCTCACTTGATTTGGGTTTAGAAGTTTTTTTTTTTTTTTTTTATATGGCCAAGCAAATTCTTTCTCTGTATGGAAGTGGCTGTTCGCTGTTTTTAGGTTTCCATATTTATAGATCGAGTTTAGGTATTCAACTACCTGCGGTTACGATCTTGTGATACAGACCCCCCATTATATCATAAAAAGTCAGTGGTAAAAAAGCACTTGGTTGATGCAGCTAGAATGGCTACCATGGGCCATGATTTTGAGGTTGAATGTGAAAAGCTTATGGAAATGTTTATTGTCAGAGATTATCCAAGAGGTTTGCTTAATGAATTGGTTGCAGAAGTTAAATATAAAAGGGGAAATGGTTATCTGTTCCCAATTAGACATGTTCATGTTTCTTTAAGAAATAGATTTGACAATGAAATGTATGATTATGTATTAGTTTTAGCACACTTTTCTAATGATTATGATAGTATTAGCACCATCCTTATGAATAAATGTGTGTTCATAGAGTAGGGTGGGCACATGAGGGAGAAATTAAAGGAAATTCCTAAAATGGGAGCAAGAAGAGATGTTAATCTCAAAAGTATATTGGAAGAAAAGAGGAGAAGAGATAATCATAGTAATAAAAAACATTTGGGCATGAGAAGATGTGGCATGTGTAAGTTTTGTAGCATCATATTTGTTGGTGAACAATTCCAGATAAGGGGTACAGTATATAAAAATTAAGGACAATTTAGTTATATAACTAAAAGGGTTGTTTATTTGGCTATTTACAAAAATTGCCCCTCTTATTATGATGGGAAAATGGAAAGGAGTTTAAAGGACAGAAAGTATGAGCATCAGTATGCAGTTAGAAAGGGAAACTTAACTAATGCACTGGCCAAGCATGTTGCCAATAATCAGGACCACTAATTTCGATTTTTAATAGTTGAACAAGTTAAGGATAATTTTAAGGGGGGGTCTTTGGTCTTTACAACTGGAACCAAGTGAATTAATGTGGCAGATTTTGCTAAATGCTTATACTTGGCTTGGCATTAATGATTATAGTTCTTTTAATAGCATTTTAAAACTCAGGGCTCTTTTTAAATAGATTAATTTAAATAGATTGTTATAACCAATAGGTTAGAAAACATTATTTGTTTTTTGATATATGTTGTATTATTTTATTTGTATTAATAATTTTAGAGTAATTATGATAAACAACAGTATTACATTTTAATGTTCGTTTGCATTTCTGAAGAATTTATTTTTAATTTTATGTAAACATGATTTGTATGGGGATGATAGGTTTTGATGCTTATTTTTGAATATGAAGAAGTTATACACTAGTACAGATATAAAATTGTTGTTGGTGAATTCATTGGAATAAAACTTGCTATGTAAGCTGCAGTTAATTTTAAGATCATAGCTCCTTTAAGGATAGGCTTATGGATTACATCACCTCCTGTTTGAAAGGTTTAGGCGGGTTATTCAAAAGGTATTAAAATGGTCTGTTTTAAATGTTATGTTTGTCTGATGAAGTTTAATATCATTTGAATGAAAGCGCTCACATTTTTGTAATAAATAATTTGGGTGTAGAAAGTATCCGTTTTGCCTTTTCATTTTTGTCATTTTACATAGTTTATTTTCTGTTTTGTTTAATTTAAAGTAACTAGTTGGCCAACAGTTCCCCATCTTACACACAGCAGTATTTAAAACCCACCTAGATGGGGGGCATTGTCACCTGCACCCCCAAACTATATATACTAGCTTCAACATCACACTACAGTTGGGAAAAGGCTTTTGAAATACTGCTGTAAGACATGGAAGTGCTGGCCAACTAATTACTTTCCTCATCTCACAGGATCATTGAAGTGAATGTTCCATGACTGAACATTTGCTGATTTGCATTCGATGATTAGCCATTACTCTGCTGGAGAACTAAATGCACACACACACATATATATATATATATATATATATATATATATATATATATATATATATATATATATACCCGGTAACTTGTCGAACTGTACTTTGGTTGATGTCTCTTTAATCCACATAATTTGATCAACGAAACAGATGGTCAATGGTGTGTGACATCAAAAATCCCTGTGATCTCAGTGTTAGAATACATAATTAGCTGGTGGGTGGGTGGAGCAGGGTGGCTTGTTCTTTGCAAAAACTGATTCTTTCTTCATGTTTTTTTTTTTTTTTAACTTTTGGATATGCCAAGATTAATTCTTGGCACATGCATAGTATCATAATGTCAATCAATTTGTTTTGATATTATGCATGTTGACATAAATGTATTTGAACAATTAAAGTAGACCAGTGTGTGTATGTGTGTGCGTGTGTATGTGTATGTGTGTGTGTGTGTGTGTGTGTGTGTATGTGTGTGCGTGTGTGTGTGTGTATATATATATATTTATATGGGTCAAGGAGTATTCACTGAAAGCACATTTCACTGAAACACATTTGACTGTGCACAATTCAGTGAAAGGTCAATTCACTGAAAATACAATTCACTTAAACCCATTTCACTGAAAGTTATATATGTGCCTTTTCCCCACTGTTGTGCGAGCCTGCAGTTAGTATATATAGTAAGGGGGTGGGGAGCACTGTCCCCCACATCGGAGGGTTGGGGGCATAGCCCCCCAACCTATTTTAAATATTTTGAACTATATGCATGGATACTTGCAATTCCAATAAATTACTCTTTTTCTGAACATATAAATTCAAAATTTGTGGGGGGGGGGGGCTATGTCCCCCACACCCCCTTACTACATATACTAACTCCAGGATCGCACAACAGTGGGGAAAAGGCCATATATTACTTTCAGTGAAATGTGTTTCAGTGAATTGAGTTTTCAGTGAATTTAGCTTTTAGTGATTTGTGAACAGTCATTTGACTTATATATATATATATATATTTATATATAAACAAGCTGAATACAGAAGAGTACAGAACACCAACAGTAACACTTTTTGGAATTAACAATTAATGTGTGGGGTATGAAGTAAACTACTAACAGAAAAGGTAAAAGTTCCTGGATAAAAATATCTGAAGGTCCATGAACCAGATTGTCTCATCAAAGGATAAAATCAAGCTTGAATCTTTTGCTGCTGAGGGTGTCATAACTTAAAAAAACTTCTGCAAAACAAGGATAGAAATGCAGCAAATATGGAGTTCCCTGCAGACAAAATCAAGGTTACAGCACAAAATCCTAAACCTTGTAATAAGAGGAGTAGCTAGGCCATTTAGTACCCAGGGCAAATCCCTTATTTGGAACCCCCATCCCCCCACAGAACAAAAAAAAAAATATTCAAACTCTGTGTTGGTGTAGAGTGAGGTCTACATGGAGATTACGTGTTTGCATGGTGAACAGCAGTGTTAATTACATATTCTTGCCATGAACCATGTTTAAACATAAACAAACACATTTTCATGGCTAGTAACAGTATTGCCAGCCAGGAAAACATGTAAAGCAACACAGACAGCAGCAGATATGTAAATCTGTTTACCTATAGGCAAACTAGGTCAGTGTGTTTGTTCGAAATGCCACAATGCTTACCAGGGATATTAATACAGCAATGTATATATTTCCAATACATTACATACCGAACAAAAGGTTGTGCAAATGATCAGTAAGTGTACATAGACTGCATTATAAATAAACAGTCATGTGATGTGTGTGTATTGAATAGGGACACACAGATGACTTGTAGGAATGAACACAGGGAAAGAGGACAGATGACACAGCAGATGAGCACATGTCAATGAAGACAGTTGTAGCATGAAAACTAATCACATATCAACATAACACAGTATTGACTGCACAGTAAATTTATATGTAGAATGTACTGTCATCTTGGTTGATGCCACAATATAAACAAGAAATGATCAACATCAACAATGGCTTAGCTTCTGGTATCAATCCAGGGGGATCCAGTATCTCTCAGCCTGAAATGAGATGGTTCACACACCACTCTCCTTTGCCAGAGATGGTCTGCACCTGTGTCCTCTAAGCTGTTAGATACTTGCAAAGGTGCTTGCCTCCCCTATAGTGTCCTTTTTTAGGCAATGTCAAAGCAACAAAAATTCCAATGTAAAAACATCTGCTAGAGGTAAACTCAAGGTTCTGCTGATTAATGCTAGGAATCTAAACCTGAAGCTGTGCTAAAGGAAATTGACAACCTGCTAGCTGACAGATTTGGCATAAACTTCACTCCCCCGGACCCATAGGACATACCCCAAAGCATACCTGATAACAGTCCTCTGCCAAGCATCTCTAGAGAACAGGTTATATTATATGTGCCCTCCAAGGCTAAAATCATGGCCTCAGTGGTACCAGATAACATCCCAGGTTGCATACTAAGCAATCTAAAACAGGTCCTCGTGAACTCACCTAGTGTCCTCCTTAACCATAGCCCGAGAACTGCCTTTGTTCCAGTAAAGTGGCAAACAGCAGCAGTAATCCCCTTGCACAAATGGGGGCCATCAACTGACCTAGTGAACTATAGACTCATAAGTCTAACCAGTTTCATCTTCAAGGCCATGAAAATAAGCATCATGGACATTATCAACAAGGACTTAGGTGATCTTCAAACTCTAGACCCAAACCAATTTGGCTTTGATAAGGGTGCATAATGCTTATTAAACTTAGTAGACTTCTTTGAGAAAGTAACCTGAATTAAGGTAAGACAGTGCATACTACCAATCTTGACCTGACCAAGGCTTTTGACACAATCTACCACTCAGGTATCATTGAGAAACTCTCCCAGCTGAGGATTAACCCTTATATCACTAGATGGATAGCCAAATGGCTCACCAGCAGAACACAGTGTCAAAGTTGGTGACTGAACCTCTACCAGTAGAGCTGTCAACAGTGGCATACCACAAGGTTCTGTGCTGGGGCCTTTACTGTTTGCAATTAATTTTTGGAAATCCAGGTTACAGTAGACAGCCTTTGGCTTACCAAATTTGCTGATGCTTGCAAATTGTGAGTCCAGCAATGATATTAACATATTACAAGAGGGGCTAACACAGACAAATGATTGGTGCCAAAGCCACAGTCTACAACTAAGTGCAAAATGTGCCATTAGTATTGCCTTTGGAACATTGAAATTCCCTCAATTACAGTATTGACAACACCCCTTCTTTGCTCCAAAACAGTCTTGCAATACATGGGAACACAGGTAGATAACAATCTGAGCAAGAAAGTACAGGGCGTCGAAACCATGCCATGACACATGTGGACAGACTGAAAGCTCTCTCACTGTACTTAGACTGAAAGCTCTGTCACTGTACTATGTATCATACTGGCTTCTAAGATGTGACTTGTGCCTGGCCTATAGGGCAGTCTCTGACCCTGCCCTGATGAAAATGCTGCACATCCACAAATCTAATGGTTCAAGAGCCACTCGCTATAGGGATCTTAACTTAGCCTATGACATTAACAAAACATGCTTCAGTCACAGATATATCTCCCAGAGACTGCCACTCCTCTGAAATAAACTTCCAAATCACATGAAGCTGAGCTCATCACTGACCCTATTCAAGTGCAACCTAGATAAATGAACGGGAGACCGGAAATTCTCCCCAGGGGTGGCATCTATGTTTCTCATGCACAGGGTTAGTCAGTATTGACTATAGGCTCACTCTGCATATTACATCCACCTAATAAAGACAATTGGTGCTACTTGTGATGAACATGGCTAACTTGTAAGGGCTGTAGGACTGCTAGCCTAATAACTTCCTATAAAACTCTGAATCTATGTCAACAGTGAACACAGGGCATATTTCTATAGCTGACATAGAAGGATCATGTGATGTAATGGCAGCAATGGCCATGAATGTAGTAGCTCATATCAGAGATTGTTATACCCTCTTTTAGCTATACTGTACATCCACATGTCAATAAAGCATATGTCATCAACAGCAGCATGGACATGTCAAGTGATCATATGGTCATAGGACACTATTAGGCTGATGACCAACATCATATGTAATCCTTTCCATTTTTATAAAATGAAAATAAAAATGCCTATATGTATATTATGGAAGATAGCAAGACTATTGAATGTATGTGTATATTTATTGGATTGCATTACATTCTGCCACTATCCATATGTGACATGCACCACACCATGACAAAATTAGCAATCACACATGCAGTGGTGTGGGGATGTCTTGCACAGGCTCATGGAAGGCATCATGATGGGTGTATACATATTTCATATGAGGACATCCTTCACTCCTCTGCAGGAAGGGTGTCATGTGGTTAGAGGGGAAAAGGAGGATATGTAGGGCTACATGGATGGTAGACCAAGAGGTAGAGAGATGAAGAGCTATTCCAAAGATCACACAGTGACCATAATGTACCAGCAACCAAACACATAGCAGTACACTGGGCCTGAAATTAACCTTACATCTGTATAGACATAGGATATGAATGTCATGAAATATCACGGTAGCAATACCACAGATGTCTGACTAACACTATCATGAATGTCACAGTAGCAGCACCACAGATGTCTGACTGAAACACTGTCATGTTGAAGTATATGGAGTATGATAGCATCATTGTATGCTGAGGAGAAAATTTTGTGAGCACTGTAGGGCATGGCATAGATGTGGAGTTACATCCCTGTGTAAAATTGTCTCATAAGTGATAGTTGAATTTATAGACATGCAAGTAGATTGTCTGGTTCAAGTACATTGCAAACACAGTAGTTAATGTTACTGCCACTGCACAAGTTTGTCTTAAATAATGTCAAAATGCATGTTACGCAGGATGACATAACTACTGTATGCTGCAACAAGTTGTTTCATGGAGTGTTAGAAATATCTGTGGACTCGCATATCATTCTAAAATTACCTATGTACAGAGCATGGTACTTAACACAAGCACCAGAGCACAATTCCAGCTTTTATATTGTTGGAGAATACTTTATAGCTGATGACATCAGCAGAGCCTGGTAAGAGGAAGATGGCAATAGCAGCATCCCACATGCTAGCTTAAAATGTACTGACTCTAATGTCAAGCAAGTGCACAAATACACACCCCAATTGACTGCAGTAAGAACAGAACCCTTACCTTTCAAAGTACACTGACTAGAGACCATTGTAATTAATGCTAGCGCCACAGCATACCTCTGACTTTGAGAGTGTCAGACAACATTTATAAGTGGTGACGTCAGCAGTGTCTGGTAAGACAAAGATAGTAATAACAATACCCCACATGGTGGTGTAAAATGTTCTCAATATTATCAAGAAAGTTCACAAAAACACACACCAATTGACTTCAGTAAGATTGACTTCAGTAAGATCAGAACTCTTAACTATGTCAGTACATAGACTGGAGAACCCATAGCATAAATCTGACTTATACAGGGGCTGCAGGACAATTCATAGTGGATGACATCATCAGTGGATGTTAGATAGATGTTGGGAGGCCTGTCTAAAATGGATAGCTAGCCATGTACAGCTGTCAAGATATTAAAGATCTGTATGTTACCACATTGATGAGTCTGCGAAGTGTAGCATTTGTTGTATTTCTGATGTGCAGGTATACCTTAAAAACACAGGTTTGCAAACTATTTGCAAACAGCTGTCCACATTACTTGAATATTGGAAAATATGAATGTGTATTGTCATTATAAAGATGTGTATGGTATATAAGAAAACATTTATTTATTTCCGTAGTGAAGTTGATATATTTGTGAACAAGTACTGAGATACCAAGTTTGATGTACATGGGTGAAGGTCACCAATAGTGCAGTGTAACTATGTGTTCTTTTCTTAAATGTGCCTTCCCTTTGTTTGTGTTTTTACATGCACTTTCATGGGATGAAGACTAAATGGCTATTAAACAAAAGAAATGCATGTTATTGTGCACTTTCCATAGTGCAATGCTGAGCAGGTTTATGCTATTGATGGCAAAGTGTTTGAGTGTGCAAGATACACATTTATACTGCCTTCCCTGTTTGTGCAGAGTTAAGAGGTGAGTAAACATGAGCCTCATAGCTAAAATTATGAGAGTTCTGGGTACTGAGTGTATGAAAAATGCCTGCTGCTTAGCTGATTCTGTGGCAGCAGGTGTAAATGCATTGACACATTTATTTTGGAGACCAGATGACATAGGGCTCATATCCACGTGTATGTAATATTTTAAATAAGTACTTATAATGTAATTAAATAATTCTTTACTCTACATGCCCCGTATGTTACCTTAGTGCAGTGTGTTTAAGAGGCATTCAGAGGAAGCAACCACATCACTGATGAGCTGTTGACCATTGCTTGGTATTGGTGCATGATGCCAAACTCCTCAAAAACACAGAGGACAAAAAATGAAGGACTCCATTGCTTTTATTTTTAACGCATGTGTGTGTTGTGTGTGATACTATTTCTTGACCAGATTAAAGGAGTTAAAATGGGGCAGATAGGAAAGTGGTAAATTGGGGGGGACAAGCAGGGTGAAGAATCAAGGGGAAAGCAATATAGAAATATGCAGGAGAGAGGTAGGAAAGAGACGTAACTATCCACTTCTTCAACAGTGTAAAATGAATATGTATCGAATATTGGCTGAATTTGGGTTATCACCTCAAGAAAGAATTATGACAACAATGCAATCATGTATAGTGAATTGGGCTGAATCAAGTGCCTAAAGAAGACACGTGTGATCTGGAGAGCTATTTATGGGGAGATAGTTTCTTGTGGGACAGGTGACAATTTTTTTTATTTTTACTTCAGTAAGAGAGTAATATTGGGTAAGGGATGTAGGTATTTCTGGGCCAGGTAAGTAGGGTAGGTGAGGAAGCAGATGTAAACAAACAGGGCAAGCAAGGCAAGACACAGGGATGATGAGGAACATGTCAGGTTGGGGGGCAACATGACTGTGGTTAGGGAAGATGCCCATGTCTGTCAAACATAGGGCTAGTGAGAATCTAATCCACCCCCACATGACTTCCATCACAGTCTCCTTACTCCTCTGGTTGTGCTTGACTTCTTCTCCTATGGATCATGAGGGAGAGCAGCCTTTCCATCTGGCATAGACATGCCCCAATGGGGCTGTGCACGTCCCTACAAACCAACCCTTGCATATCCTGGCAGGTGATAAAATCCCCACTCTGCCAGTAATCTTGGAGTGTACCACAGCATCAGCTGCGTATGTGGTGCATCCTAACATTACAGGTAGTGCAGGGGCAGCAGAGGCAGTACTTCCAGATTGGGTCCCTGATGTGCTGGGCATCAGTGTCTGAGCTGGTGGAGCGGGGGTAGGCCGAGCCACTGGGGTTGGTCTACCACCCTGTGCTGTAAAGGATTTTGTGATTTGTCAGATATGGATGACAAGGAAAAAATTTGATGACACATAGAAAGTAAAAAGAAAGAAGGATTGGGGTGAGAAAGATCAAATTAGTACCATCGCTTGTGACATACAATGCATTATCACAATAATAAAGTATTTTATATGAACTTTTAAATTTAAGTATACTTCTTAGCTACAAACTATAATTAAGGATTTCTCAAAGTAATTCTTGCAATGTGCATGTATTGCGCACATGCTTGGTACAATTATATAGATTAAGCTGGCAGCAGGGCATTTGCGCCACTTGTATAGAACTTAATTTATGTAATATTTTAAAGGACTTTGCTATTTTATATTTGTCATTTGTGGTATTTGAACCCACATCGTCTGACTACAGTCTTAGACTTGACTCCTTATAGCTGGCTTGTGCTACAGACTGAAGCATGCATGCTTGCTTTAACAGTTAAGATATGCAAGCTTAATTTGTTACAAATGCAAAGAAAATAAATAAATTTAGAAGCTAAAATGATACTTCAATTATACTGCATTTATTAATATGTATTTCTTCCCTCAGTCTCTCTAGATGCATTGGCTTCTCTTCACTGTAATCTCTGCACCGGCTGTGGAATAAAGAGAAGAGAACAAGAGAACAGCACTATGCATACCAGTCTTGCCTATATGCAGCTTTCTATCTACTATAAATTCTCTTTATCATTATACTTACACAACTGTGGGATGTTACCTATCCTGAACTCATCCATCCACCGGTTAAGTGTATCCCTCTTGTGCCTTTTCAGGTCATTAAAGTTATGCATACACTGTTCTCTAGTGTGTGAAATGGCAATCACACTAGGGACAGACTTGGCCAGACTATTCCAAGCCTGACTGTACTGGGAGCCCATACTGTCCACATGCAAAAGCCCTCGGCTGTGGAATCTTAAAGGAGTCCAATAAAGATTCTGGACTTCTCAACACCCAACCTCTGCACCCTAAATTGGACACCTTCCCTTCTACCACCAGATATGTCTAACCAGGGATAACAGCAATAGCTAAGAATGATTTCCCACCAATGCCTGTTACACCATTTACTGGTAATGCGCAAACCCAAACAACGATGCCAAACACATGTGCATGACATCAAGTGGAGATGGACAGTGCCAAACAGAGAGGAGAGCAGTTTTGAAACTGGAAGGTTAATGTGACACTTGGCATTAGTTTGAGGGTTGTTTGCTGCTGAAACTGTTGATTTAACTTTGCAGACATGAACTGGGGCATAAATGTGCTATCCTAACACATTTTTGGTTAGGCTTTATACACTGATAACACTGATTTTTACAATGTGGGATTCAAATCTATGCATAAGAGACACAACATTTTGTTCCACATGGATGATTTTCTATCCCTGCCACAGATGAAGTGCTTCTCAGACATACTCATGAATTACATATAAATACACATGACATATTGAGGGGTTAAATCATGTATGTGTGTGACCTGACAAGGACCTGGTTGATACATTTATGTGTGTATGAGTCTTACTGAAGTCTGAAGGCCATCCAACACCAGATAGCACAATTATAATTAGAGAAACATAGTCACTATGCCTTCAGTCATACACATAATTCATAAGAGCTCCACTGCTATACATACTTATTGTCATTTATAATTATGTGTACATTTTTATGTGATATTTAATATAAACTGAAATGGAACAACAGGAAAAATATTTGGAATTTCATGTATTAGAGCTAAGGACCATCTGTACTGCAGCCCTACACTTAAAACTGCTGCCACTGGAATAGTTAAATAACAATTGTATATTTTCCTATTCATTAACTTCTGTGTGTTAACTGCCATGCAACACCACTTAGCATGTTTGCAAAGTGCCCAACATACTTGATAGAATGTATCTGATTTGAAATTGTCTACTGTCTGCTTCATCTCTGCAGGTTTTCTAGACCTGCAGGTGTTGGGGAAGATTGTTAACCACCGTGCAACGTCACTAAGCAATGTTGTATGATAGAATGTATCCGTTTAAATTCGGGAATGTCTGCAGCCTGTCTGCAGGTATTCTGTCTGCTTCTTGTGTGGACCATTAGTCCAGGTTTACACAATGGTATGCATCTCACAAATGAAAGAAACAAAGATAACCTTGTTTTATCCATGTGAGTAGTGTTTATTAGATTTCATCCTTAAAAGACAAAGGTGGGATTTCAACCATGATCAACAGATAATATATGCTGTGTGGCTCAACATGTTTAGTAGATGTGCTACACACACAGGTGATTCACTGGAGTAGTTGATGCATTGGTTATCAAAGAAGTACATTACATTATATTTATTCTGCTTATCCATTTCAAAAATTTGTGCTAAGCTGTGTACTGCACAAATACTGACATTACAAAAAAAAGGAAAGAAAAGAAATCTATAAAATAAACAACACTGCAAAATATATGTTAGTACACATGAAAGATTTTTACACAAGTATGGATATGAACTCTCACATTGATTAACCTTTAAAACACGATAAGGGTGTCTTTTCCCTCTGTCACAGAAACAGCTTTGCAACAGAGAATGAAAATCAGTGGGCATACAAGTCCAAAATCATCCACAGTATTAACAAGGTGTATGGCACTTATACACTTCTGAGTTGTTTGTACATGTATTAATTTCAGATGTAGTGCAATGAGTAATCACACAACCATTTATAACTCTTACTTGCAGAACTGCAGCTCTCTTTTAACTCTGTATGCTATTCATTATTCTCTTATCTCAGCAGTAATCTGAGACATTCAGGCCGTGAGGCATTTTGTATCATTCTCCTTAAAACATGTGAGAATATTAAATGGCAATAATATACACTTTACAATAAATGCAGGGGAGTTTGGATGTTACTGATCATACACTGTGTGCTGCTTAGTTACATTTAAAATCTTGATGCAATTACTTCTACACCTTGTATGTCTTACCTGGTTGGCACACCCACTAGATGTAAGGGAATCTGAATTGCTGTTATCTTTTCTTATCCCTACCACTAATCATTCACAGTTGCAATCCATTATCAGCAAACAGTGAGAGAATGCTTGCACTATGTTTACTTATGCTATGGGAAGCCAAGAATTTGTGATTCAGCAATTCTAATGAGTTCACACCACATTTGCATTATCACCATGCTCACAGGCCTGAATCTACACTAGAAAAATGGAACCATAAAGCTAGGGAACCTGAAGGTGACTTGGTCTTTTCTGCTCTCCTAGTCGCAGACTAGACGTGCCCACAGTGAGTAATTTACATTTTGGAAAACATTACATTCCTCACCTCAGTCTGGGAACTAATGCCGTAGTCCATGACAAGCAAGATGATGTAAGTCGGGGTGCATCTTGGACATCTGTCCAAGATGTATGCATGCCATTTCCCTTAAAGGGAAATTTAAAAATAATTGATTAAAATGTTTTTATTTGATATTGGGCATGTGAATGGCACCCAGCACAAGACAGTGCCCAGGGTGATTGCCCTGTTCACCGCCCTGGTTACACTACTGCCTGGTAACACAACCAGACTGAAAATAGTCATGTGCTTGCATTGTTGATACCTTTCTTTGGTGGCAATAACCAGATCAGCATTTTGCATGTGTTCATGAAGTTTACCACTGCTTTTAAATGATGTTGATGGGTCTACTTAAAGTGCCTGAATCTCAAGTGCTCAAAGAACACTGTCTTACAGCTAAAGAATCCATCATCATGTAGCTTTCATAGGCTGAAACTTGTTCTTAAACTTCTATACATGTTCATACAAGGTGTAACAGCTGTGAAGAGAGAGTGGACATGCTGCACCTTGCCTGAAGAGGCACTTGTTCCAAACAAGGTAAGTGTGGCAGCCATTGAGAGGAGTTGGATGGAGTGGAAGAGTAGTTTAGATTTTAAGTCAGCAGTTAGAAGGGGGACTTATCTTTAGGGCATGGGTAGATGAGAGTTTTTGGATTAGACCATGTGGGGGGGGGGGGTAGTTGAGAGTTAAGAACTGAATTATAACTTCAGATTTACAGAATAAGAGAAGAGTTTAGGTTTAGACAGCAAAATGAAGACTTTGGGTTTAGGGAGGAGTGGTTTTAATTTTATGGAATGATTGATGAATTCTCAGTTCAAGAGTGAGGGGGGGTTATGTTTAGGATCAGGGAGCAAGAATTTTGGTTAAGTTTGGTACCAAGTGGAAGTTTAAAGGTTAACGTTTGATCTCTGGTGGGGTTATGTAGTTTAGCAGAGTAGAATGTTTGAAGGACTTTTTGATAAACTGTGAATGAACTAGTAGGAGTGAAGGCACTTGCCATTTAGAGCAAGTGGAAGCAAACAACTTTGTCTCGAGCTAATAGCATGTAAGCACTTCTAGTTCATCTTGATTTGATAGTGGTGTTCACGTAGACTGCACTAAAGTGAAAAAGAATCAAGTAATGAAAGTTAGCAAGTATTATGAAAAGCAAAACTGATTATATGTAGTGATTTAATGTCAATGGTACGGATTGTGGAGTGGTGGAAATGTCGATGGCATGAAATGCTGAAACAGGTAAGAGGGACTGAAGGTGTGAGACTGTGCATGTGAGTTAGGGTTAGGGTCAGGTAAGAATGAAGGATAGGTGCTGGGTGTTTGTATGCAAGTTTGTGTGTTGTAGATTTAGGGTCAGGGTTAGGTTAGGCAATAGATGCACTGTTGTTTGTGTGTATGTGAATGTTTGGGTGCCTGAGTGTGTCATGTAGTGGCAGTGTTATGGGATTTGTTTTTGAAAGGTAAGGTGTAAAGTTAGGGTTGAGAGTAGGGGTAGTGTTAGGGTTAGGGCTAGCACCCATTACTAAAGAGAACAGGTGGGGGGGGCTATAACAAAATGAGATACCCCTTAGTTTTCTCTCATTTCTTTAAAAAATAAGTAGGTATTTATTTAAAAAAATAGAGAAGTATAGACAGGGAGAACATTGCTGTGCATGATAAAATACAAAACAAATGGCTCACTGAAAAAATTGAAAGTACACAATAGCATTACATAAAAGGTAGGATGGTATAATTTTTTAAAAAAAATATTTCTGTTGTATATCTACAGTTGAAATGCATGATCAATCTTCTAATGAGCACAGTCTGGCTTTTTTATTTTTTCTCATTGTAACTATATGTTAATCAGACATGCCCCTTCCCAGTCTAATGCAAACATGCTGATTTATTTTGTAATTTTTGTCCTCCCCAGTTGGGACTTCAGAGGTGTAACACTCTTGAACATTGTTCTGCCGCATATTGAATAGGACCTTTCTATTTCTGGGTGCAGTTGTCATAATACCCCAAAACAGTAGAGATTACAGGACCTCCAAATATCTTTGCACTAGGGGTCAACTCAATGTCTACCCTTAATAATCACCCACATACGACTTTGACTTTTCTGTAATGAGCTACTAGTTTGCAGATATGGCAAAAACATGCCTCCAGCCATGACACAAACATATCTCCTAAAAAAATCAACCAGTTCAGAAAATATTTTTATACTGCATCTTTCTATATTATACTATACTATACCATACAATACACTGTATGCTGTGTTGCATTTTATACTGAGTATTGCACATATATTGGTAATATCTTTATTTGACTATATACCTTAGTTGTTCCTCCATGACTTATATTCTCATGTAATAATAATTGTAATTATGGCATGACCAATTATTTACCGTTTGTTTATATTATTCCCTGGGATAATTATTTTCAAGCAAATAACTTTATTTAAAAAGCAAAATAAAGGTAGAAATATTACAGTTCTAGTTATTACATGAAATATTAATACACATCTAAATAAAAACCATATAACTGTGTACATTATTTACGTTATGTAGTATAACAACTGTAAAGCAGATATATGATCTAAATTTACTGATAGTCACTAGGTTAACAATTTTACATGTATTCTTTATTAAAGACAGGCAGTTGTATAAAAAATGTACTGCAATGTCAAATAGCTGTAGATAATTGTACTGATACAGGTAGTTTCTTTTCAATACATACAACAAAATGAAACCACCATGATGTTAGTTTCCAGTAAAGATGAACTTTTCTCTTTCTAAAGAGAAATATCAAAGTGTCCATAAAACACAGTAAAGCATTTTGCATATATTTGTAACCAGCTTTAGTTCTGACCATTTTAGGTATTGTGCCATCTTCCATTTAGATGCTATATAGGTTTATCTGCCCATACTGTTATTTAGTTGTTTTTCCTACGAATTGAATTTTCGGATAGTTTTTGTTTTTCTCCACAGTTTAACTGACTTGGTTCAACCTTAATTAAATATTTATTCACACACATTAGGGATAGATGGGGTTTCCCCACAACTCATGTAATACCGGCTCACACTGAGGCATTCATTAAGCATGCCCACAATCTCCCTGGTTTCTGACTCCGGTTTATTAATATCAGTCTACCTGCCTCTCCCCATTTTTACATTCTCATATTTCTGAAGTTGTGCACACCAGGTAAGACAAATATATTATGTTTGTCTACTTCTACTGTATTTAAAGGAAAACTCCACCTGAGAAATAAAAAATAGTTTTTTTCACTCTGTATTTGTTTCCTGACCTATTTTAACACCATAAAATCACTCAAAGTGCTTTATTTCTAATTTTAGCCTGTTTTCCACAACATGGCTACCAATGGGGCTTGATGAATCAATATGATATAGTTCATAGTTTCATAGGCTCATAGGTGTGTACTAGGCTAATGGCCCTGGAGCCTTTACAAGCCTAGCCCATAGGATTACCCTGGCATTGTGCCACCCAACCTTAGTTCCTAGTGCCTCTGTCGAGTAGAGCCACCGGAGTGATCTCTGGGGTGAATTTTTCTATTTCCCATCCACTCATCAAGATTTTTCTTGAAGAGAGCCAGTGAGGTGCTCTGCTTGACATGTATGGGAAGTCTATGCCATGGCATGGGCAGCCTCTGGGTTATAAACCTGTCCCTCCAGCATGTTCTGTTGATTGTGGTAATGAGGGTGAGGTTTCTAGAGCATGTGGTGTGGAGGGATTGGGATTTCTTTAGATGTAGCAAT
The DNA here is from genome assembly GCF_019279795.1 of Protopterus annectens. Lineage (NCBI taxonomy): Eukaryota > Metazoa > Chordata > Ceratodontiformes > Protopteridae > Protopterus > Protopterus annectens. Next base: position 253,025,313 of record NC_056744.1, on the reverse strand, counting down.
TCTAACAGAGCTGGGTCAGACATGGCTTTGTAAGTCAAGCAGAGATCGCTCCTAAGTAGGCAATATGAGACAGAGAATAGTTGGAGTTTTTTGAGTCTGTCCATATAGGACAAGTGTTTAAGGCCTAGGATCCTCTTTGTGAGGTACTTTTGCAGCCTCTCCAGTTGTTGCAAGTGTCTAGTGAAGTACATGCCAAATGGGGCATTTTACTTGATGACTAACCAAATGAGGGAAGAGTAGGCGAAGACAATAACCTCTTTCTTCCTGGATGAAAAACCCTTAGTAATGAGATGTGCCACATAGAAGGACTTTCTGACCACAGTGACAACGTAGTGGTCAAAAGAGAGGTTGCTGTCAACCTGTGTTCCCAGATCTTTTATAACACCTTCTGCGTATTGTGGACTACCTTCTGCGTATTGTGGACTACCATATGTGGTAATTCAAGTTAACTGGGTTTTTCCCAAAGGGGATGAAGACGCATTTTTTGGCATTGAGCTTAAGGCCATGGTTCTGTCACCAGTCGTTGGTCTCATTGAGGCCTTTCTGTAGGATGTCAACATCACTTGGGGAGTTAATAATAGCTCCCAACGTGCAATCGTCTGTCAACTTTGTCAGCCAGAGTCCCTTCATTTTGGCCTGGACTTCAGAGAAGTAGATACCAAACATGAGAGGACCCAGGACCGAATCCTGTGGGACTCCACTCATGACTGGTCGGCAGTCTGACTTCTTCTATCTGTGAGCCAGTTTGCAACCCATCTAGTGATATAGGAATTGATGCCTAGCTTAGTAAGTTTTTCTATGATTCCTGTGTGGGGAATGGTATCAAACGCCTTGGCCAGATCAAGGTAGGCTGTATGAACCACCTTACCTTCATCCACAATGCTGGTGACTGACTCAAAGAAGTTGACCAAGTTGAGCAGGCATGATCTACCCTTTACAAAACCTCCCTCAACTTTTCTCTTTCTCATAATGTTTTGTATGACTCATGCCAGACATAAGGAAGTATCTGTGACTTCCCAAGCAATTAACATATAATGGGATTTGAGTCACTGTTATCTTTTTTACTTTCTGTAAAAGGACTGCTTCCTTTTTCTCTCTAATCACCCTCATTTATGTTTGGCTCAGACCTTGTTTTACACTATACTTAAAAGTTATCCAGCTACAGCCAGAAAAGTAACTACATTGCTGGCCTTTGTTCAGGGTTTTCTTTTGTACTGCAAGAGGAATTGACAGTCCCCTTCCCCCACATTACTGCAGAGGTGTTAAAACTGTCACTGCACTGAGAGACCCTTGAAGAATCAATTCCTCTCGGACTACTAAAGAAAACCCTTAACAAAGGCCAGTAATTTTGCTACTTTTCTGGCTGTAGCTAGATAACGTCTAAGTATATTTTAAAACAAGCTCTGATATAAACATAAATGAGGGTGATTAGAGAGAAAAAAAGCAGCCCTTTTACAGAAAGTAAAAAAACAGTGACTCATACAAATCCCATTATATGTCAATGGCATGGGGATTCAAAGTTACTTACTTATGCCTATCATGAGTCATACAAAGCATTATGGGAAAGAGAAAGGGTTGAGGGAGAACACAATCACATTGATACATCAAGCCCTATTGGTAGCCATGTTGTGGAAAACAGGCTAAAATTAGAAATAAAGCACTTCGAGTGATTTTGAGGTGTTAAAGTAGGTCAGGAAACAAAGATAGAGTGAAACAAAACAGATTATTTTTAGTTCTAGGGTGTAGTTTTCATTTAATGTTCTGAATATAACTATAATTTTTATATTTCTTTAAAGAAGTTTCATTTAATTCATGTTATATTCCTAGAACTATACCTTTCTAGTACATACAATTAACATGCAGATACCAACTGGAAGCATTAAATTAAGCTCTGCTGAGAATGAAAACTGACAAACTGACTAAAGGCAATTTTATTAATTTATTGTTCTGTCTGGGATTGTAAATTGAACTATTATGGGACGTAAAGCAGGTAACTTAATAATTAGAGCAGACTAGGCTTATGACTTGCTTGCCTTGATATAGTAATTTCTAATGTGTTGTTAGAGCTTCATTGACTTAGATCTTCTTCTTTCAGCTTTTTTCGGTTAGGAGTCACCACAGCAGATCACCTTTCTGCTCATGATTGGCAGTGGAGTTTTTTTACAATGTTGAGTTGCCACAGAAGGCACACACATGCACGCACTCAAACCTAGGGCCAATTTAGTGTGTCCGATCCACCTACAGCATGTCTTTGGGATGTGGGAGGAAACCGGAGCAACAGGAGGAAACCCACATGACCACAGGGAGGACATGCAGACTCCACAAACAAGGCACCCCAGCTGAAGATCGAACCAGCGAACCTCTTGCTGTGAGGTGGCAATGTTAACCGCTGCACCACCGTGGCTGCCCAGTTTCATTGACTTAGATACTGATGTTTTATACTTTCTACACATACTGCTGAATAGCTAGCTGTGTTAATGAACTATAAAACATAAGGTTCAATGGTTCAATCATTGCATTGGTCACCCATTACTGTACTGTTAAATGAACCATGTGAAATGCTTGTATACTAACCACTACTACTGTACTCTAACATGTTCTAACTGTAACCTGTGCTCTCCAGCATCATTACCTCTACTTCTCTTTTTTTGAGCTTTTCCCAGTCAAACTTTTTTCTGAATGTTAACACTGCACCCCAAGGGTAGCTTTAATTTAAGGAGGCCTCCCAGGCCCTTGGCTAAGAATATTTCCCACTGCTAAGCACAGGCTTTTACAGCAAAGAATATAGCAGCTTAGAAAGTAATTACTACAAAGTATGTGCTCTCATATCTAGTATAATTATCTATTTTTGCTTTCTCTTTTCTTGTTGGAGTTAGAGTTTCTTGAGGTGTGCACATCGACCAATTAGTCAAGCTTAGTCTTCCCTGTCATTAGTATTTTTTCTCCTACTAAAGATTAGATGTTAGGTTTACCCTGCCCCCATACAGCCATAGCTTTGCTCCATATAATCATGCACCATTAATTGTCACTAAGTTAGTTATTACATTTTTGTGCTAGTGCATAATCTGGGTCTATAGGCAATTTTATAAATGTACTGTTTATTCTGCCTTTCTGCTGCACAAGCTAGTTGTAAATGTTTTGGTGCTGAACTTGCTCTCACCTTAGGGCATAAAGATATCAGCAATGCTCAATTGCTGTTTTGGAAACTGCATGTAACACAGGTAGTACTTCTCTAGTTCAGTGAGGTTATCTGCTTCTAACTGACTCTGTGAAATGCTGCAAATACTGTGATAAAAGGCTCACTAGACCTTTATAAACTGGATACTGCTTATAATTCTAGTAGTTGCATATCACTAGCCGCGGAAGGAATTGTAACTAACTGGCTCGATGAAATGCTTTATTTACAGACTTAATGAGCTTAACTATTTTTAAAAAAGGTCACTACGTATAGACCTAGAAGTTGTATATAACTAGCCGCGGAAGCAACTAACTGTTCCTCAGCCTTACAAGATGCCACATTGCAATGCTGCATTTTTTCCACTCTTAAACTGTAGGATATTGTTTTACTACAGTGCATTTAATATTTCTAAGTGTATCTGATCCTGCTAATCACTCTTTGGCCATAAACAAAGCGGTCTCACCAAATAAAGCAGTCAGCATGCCCAAACACATCAGCCAGATTGGTAGAAGCAGCAAAATGCTAAGTGTCTACAGTACCTTGCAGCTGAAAAACAGAACATGTTAGTTTTGACCTGTGCATTACGTCTCTAAAACAAGTCTGTGCAGATAGTTATTTAGTTATACTTTTGTAACATAACTGTGTTGTTAGTGTTGTCTGTTCTCCTCTTCTCTAAACGTCATTGCTATGCAGCATCTCTATCCCCAGTCTACTCAATGCACACACCACTCACCCCCTTTTCCCACTAGTCTCCAGAACCCCCTGCACTTCCGCAGTAGGTGGCAGCAAATCTCCACAAGTTCCTCCTAGAGTAGTACCTATTCCCAGTTATAGTGCTTGCCTGTATGCAAACTTACTTTTCCCACATTCTCAGACAGCACCTCTACCTGCAACTAGCTGTTGGAATCCATTTCTATACACTTATCTTAACACAGCCCTGCTGCCCTAGATAGGGAATTGAACAGCTATAGACAATCTTCTATCATTGCCAGCATCTACCTGCAGTCACTGATACCTTTTCTGCTCACTTCTGCTGGGGGTGCTCTGCCCACTCCGTTCACCCTACAGGCTCACTCTGCTCCCCTACCCAGCCCCCAAATCTCACCTGCCCCCACTAATCCCACATTTATCTATCCTTAACTCCTCCCACTCCTCCAACACCCAGTCGCCTGATAGCACCTTCCACCATTCACACTGCCATCCTATAGTATTCAACCCTTCTATACCATGTTCCATCTCTTACCCCACCTACGCCTAGCAATACTCTTAACACTACTTACCATACTAACCTCTTTACACAACTCCCAATCCACTATCTCATACCTCCACCTCACCACACATTCAATTAACAACACAACATCCCACCTGCCTTCTCCTCCATATCTCCCAACCTCTATCCCTCCAACACAACCCTATTATATAAACTCAAAATCCTACCCACACTTCCCAGATCCACCCTTCCCGATCTCCCATGCCCCAAACAACACACACTCTACCCATTCTTAAAAGCTCCATCCCATTTAGATTACATAATACTAATTCTTCATCAAACCTCCCTATCTCTCTCCAGGAACATCCATCCCAACCCTGGCCCAATCAATTCACCACCCAGCAAACACCAAACCCCCTCACACCCTAACAACCTGAAATCCATTCACCTCACCACAATTAATGGTCAATGCCTCCAAAAGAAAATCCCTACAAAAGTGCCTTACAGAAACAGATGCTTGGTGCCAGAGCCATGGGCTCAAGCTCAATGCCAAGAAATGTATAGTTATCCCCTTTGGGAAAAAACATGTATCCGTGAATTACCATACAGGTGGCAGTACACTAAACACTGAAAGTGTGATAAGAGACTTAGGGACAGAGGTGGACAGTGGTCTCACCTTTGATAACCACATTGCCACAACAGTCAGGAAATCCTTCTATGTGGCACACCTCATCACTAAGGGCTTTTCATCCAGAAAAAAGGAGGTCATTGTCCCACTGTACTCATCCCTCATTAGACCCATTATAGAATACAATGCCCTGTTTGGTATGTACCTCTCAAGACATCTGCAACAACTGGAAAGGCCACAGAAATACCTCACTAAAATAATCACAAGCCTAAAGCAGATGCCCTATGCTGACTGCCTTAAAAGACTCCAGCTATACTCTGTCGCATATCGTCTACTCAGAGGCAATCTCTGCTTAACATACAAAACCATGTCAAACCCAGAGCTGTTGGACATGCTACACTTAAAGAAATCCCAATCCCTCAGAGCCACACGCTCCAGGGATCTAAACCTTGTCATCACAATAAACAAAACATGCTGGAGGGATAGGTTCCTGACCCAGAGACTCCCCAGACTCTGGAATAGATTATCCATACATGTCAAGCAGAGTGCCTCTTTGGCCCTCTTCAAAAGGAACCTTGATGATTGGATGGGAGAAAGGAAATTCACCCCAGGGATCATGTCAGTCACCCTGCTAGACAAGGGTCCAGGGAAGTAAATAGTGTGGGAAGAAATAGCCAGGGAATTGTTATGGCTAGGCTTGTATAGGCCCTAGGGCTGATAGCCTAGTACCAACCTATGAACCTAACTTACATGCCTGGCTCCTACATAATCACGCTGACATTCTTGTCATCACAGAAAACTGGCTTAAGCCAGTTATAAAAGACTATGAAATCTTACCACCCGGCAATCAAATTATCTGCACTGACAGACCCCATCAAGAAAGGAGGTGGTGTAGCAATAGTCTACTCTTCCTCCTGCACAGTTACTCCTCACACCAATCACATCCCTAAATTTAAAAACTATGAACTAATTCTAGCCCACCTAAAAATCAACAACCACAAAAAATTTGCATAGCCTCCCTATATATCCCTACAGGCAACAACATCCCAATATTGGAAGATATCCTCTCCTGATTTTCCTCTAACATCAAAACTGAAACAATAATCATAGGTGATGTAAACATTAACTGCACCACCATTAACTCTCAATCCCCTTCTCAAACTAAAAATCTCTGTAACTACACCCAACTAATTAACTCTCCCACCAGGCCAAACAAGGTTGGATCCTTTGGATCCATCCTTGACTAGATTTTATTATCTCACCTTAACCTAATCTCTATATCAGGCACCCTCCCAGACTCTGATCGACCACCTTCCTGTCTTCACTGACTGTCACCCCTCTCCACTCCAAAAACAACACCCACTATGTTCAGACCTGCAACCTCTCTAATTTCAACCCACACATTTTCTCAAACTGTCTAAAACTAATTGACTGCAACCCCATTAAAAATTCCACCCTTAAACAATGCCACCAGCTACTTTAAAATACTTTTCTCCCCCTACTCAACCAGCATGCTCCCCCTTGAATCAAACGAATCAGATCCAAAATCTCCCCCTGGCTTTCAAAAGAAACCAGGCATAACATGTTCCTCAAAGATAAAAAGTGGAAACAATACCAAAACAATAAACTACCCAGCACACTACGCGAATACAAACAACTTTGTAACAATGTAAAAAAATGAATAACCAGAGACCACAAGTCCTATTACACAAAGCTTCAATCTGAACACTCTGCCAACCAAAAAAGATTCTGAAGTACTATGTCCTCCTTCCTCCATCCCAATAACAAGGACAGCCCTTGTCCCAACCCTAACCTCTCTGACCTAGATACAGCCACATCATTCATCTCCTTCTTTGTGGACTGTATATTCAAACTAACCTCCAGCTTCCCACATCCCCCCAGCACTTTCCCCATCCACCACCCTCTCTTCTGACAACACACACCAAACCCCCACTTTCACACTCAACCCCATACCCACTAGCACAATAAAAAAAGCTACTCCTCCAGCTAAAACCCTACCGCAATGCACCATATAATCTACCCACATCCTTCCTCAAAATATCAGTTAACAGCTTATCCCTTCCTATATCCATTCTAATAAACAGGTCCATACAAGAATCTTGCATCCCTTCAATTTAGATACATGCTTTCATTATTCCACTCTGTAAAGGAGGCAAAAATAATGACATTACCAACTTCAGGCCCATTGCCATCCTTTCTCCACTCTCAAAAATCCTTGAAAAATGTATCCATGCAGAACTCATGCCTTACCTTACTCACAACACCCTCCTTACCCCCAGCCAACATGGTTTCCACCCAGGCCACACTACCATCTTTGCCCTCCTTTCCTTCCAAGAATGTATCAACCATGCTTGTGACTCTGGCAAACTCATTTCTACCCTATTCCTATACCTATCCAAAGCCTTTGACACCGTCTCCCATCCCATTCTCCTTTCCCAACTCTCCCATCTCAACCTATCTCCTTCTACAACATCCTGGTTCTCTAGCTACCTCTCTGAAAGGCAACAAACAAGCTGTTAAATGGAAATCAATTACCTCCTCCTACCTACACACCCCCACCGGCATTCCCCAAGGCTCTGTCCTCAGCCCCTTACTCTTCAACATATTCATTAATAACCTTCACCACTCCATCCATGAGTCCTCCCTGATCCAGTACGCAGATGATTATAATATCATCTGCACTGCTGACTCCCCCTCCAACCTGCAACTAAAGACCCAATCAGCTTTCACTAAAATAGTAAATTGGATGCAGAACAACCATCTTGCCCTGAATGCAAATAAAACAAAACTAATGATCTTTACCCCCTCCAGACACTCAACAAATGTCTTTTTCGATAATTAGACAAAATAACATCCCCACTGGGACTGTACCACATACCAAACTACTTGGTTTCATCATAGATGTACATCTAAAATTCAACGTCCATATTCAAACTGCCATTAAAAAAAAAACAACAACAAAAGCTAGGACTCCTATACCGACACAACCGCTACCTGACTCCCTCCGTCAGAAAGACCTTAGCCTCCACCTACCTTCTCCCCTCTTTAATATATGGCAACCCCCTATTTAACCAACCTCCAACTTGGCTCACAATCCAAACTGGATGCCTGCTACAATAAAATCTGCAAATCTGCCACCAACTCCAAAATCACATCCTACCATTGGAACTTCCTCCAATATCCAATATCTACACTGGCTAGAACTTCCTAACTACCTGAACGTTCTTAAGCTTACCACCACCCATAAACTCATATTCAAACCATCCTGCTGTCTCCACCTCCTTAACCCCCTACATACCTAACTCCTCACTCCAATCAAAAAATCAAAACTTGCTACAAATTCACATACCGTCCTGGCCCCCTGGACAACTTCTGTTATCATACTCCATAGCTAAACTATGGAACTCTCTCTCCCTTCCCTTCGTAATACCCCTAATCACACCAACTTCAAATCCTTTGTACCTATCCTCAAGCAGGATATGGTCCTGCTCACCTCACACGTGTGCCCCCCATCATCCTTTCAGCAGCCCTTCCTCATCTCACCACCTTCCAATCTTCCACTCTACTTAGCCACTAACTCTCCCTCTAAACTACTATTTTCTATTCTTCCTTTTATCCTTTCCCATATTATACCTTCTTAGACTGTTATACTGTGGAAATGGGCACTACCACCCTTCTGTAAAGAACTAGCCTTATTGCCAGTCTGAAGCATTCTTACAACCACTTTGTAACATTCACTCCTTTATATGTCCTTGCCTACTATCTACTAGACATACTTGTCCTAATTCTTCCTCTGCTTCATTCCATTTCTGGAAATTTGTAATTCAAATGTTTAATTAACTACAGACTAATCGTATAATGTTTTTTCCATTGGCACTACAACTTCTACATATTCAATTGTAATTAATATGTTCACCCTTTATCTCTGCATCTAACTCTGTGTATATTGTATGTATCATGCTTATCATTCATAAGTAGCATTGTCTATGAACTTATATATTGTATTGTATTGTTAACTGGAGCTTTTATCCCTGGGCCTCCACTGAAAATGGGGTCTTCTTGGCCCAGTGGTCTTCCCCAGTCATCAAACTGAAATAAATAAATAAATAAAGTAAATATTAAATTGATAACTTTTTCCCTCTTTACAACCAATTCAGCCCATAACTGCCAGAAACGTTACCCAAGCTCTCCATAACACCAGAGCCTGTAGTGAGGTATACAGAAGCACTGCAGCCAAAGAATTAAGCCAAATCTATCCCAGTCTCTCTCTCTTCCTCAGCAATCCCACTGTTAACTGAGCATTTCCCTACTTGTAAGTCTAACCATAGGAATAACAAATAAAAACACCCACAGATCCCTGTGTATCGGATCCAGTACAGTTCTAAAGTGTGTCCTATGCTGTAAGAGTGCAACATTGCTATCCACAATTTGGCTACTGAGAGAACAATTAAACTGCTCTTCTCTACTCACAAACCACCTTTCTCTTCCAACTATAGCAATATAGGCTTACCTGCCCATGCTGTCATTTAGTTGTTTTTCTTGTGGAATTAATTTTCTAATAGTTTTTGTTTTTCTCCACAGTTTAACTGACTTGGCTCATCCTGCATTAACATTCTTGGTGTGTGTGTGTGCGTGTATGCGTGTGTGTATGTGTATATATATATATATATATATATATATATATATATATATATATATACACACACATATATATATATATATATATATATATATATATATATATATATATATATGTGTGTATATATATATTTATAATCCCTAAGACCTTTGGGTATGAAGTTAAGTTTTAAACGTTCATTTAAATAGCAATTAGAAACCTGTAAAGATTTATATCTTAACAACTATTCATACATTAGATTAATATTAGCTTGATATATAATATGAATGTCAATCTCTCTATTCATCGAGCATTCAAAAGAAAAACTGCTGTTGTTTATCCATATGAAAACATGCAAGCTCTTCCACCAAATTTTTCAAGTTCACATATCATTGTTCAAACAGCAGTATTAACTACTTAGATGTTCTGTTGGAGAAAAAAGAGGGTGGAAGTTTTACTTACATTTTTAAGGAGTCAGCTTTCTCTAACTCATATCTACACGTTAACAGCTGTCATCCCTTGTTTCAGAAAATGGTACTTGCTAAAGGACAATTGGTTAGGTTGGCCAGGATGAATTTAGAAGATGATGAATTTGACATTCAGAGTGACATCCTGGTACATATGTATTTTAAGAGAGGTTATCTGCCAAACCTGGTAAACCAAATGTGGAATGAAGTAAAAATAGGAAGACATCAGAAATTTAAAGTACTTTTAGAAAGTGATGTGAATTTTAATGTTATAGCAAATACACCAACTGCCACTGAAAAACAAAGATGACCCTTTCAAGATAGTCTTTGTTTTGAGATAATTCCCTGATAGTAAGGGCATAATAAGAATTTTGCAAAATATTTGGAGTATTTTCAATTTCGACCAAGGGACAGTTTAAAGGGACCTGCCCACAATTCATATACAAAAGAGGAAGGAACTTTTAAAGACAGGAAACATAAAGATAACTTTGTTCTTAATGAAACCTTTTCTAACAGTTTTAACATTAAAATGTGAGTGGTACAGTCTATGTTGTCATTTTCATAGGTAATACTGTCAAAATTTGTAATAATATTATCCATTTGCCACAGCAACTGTAATTTTAAGGGTGTAGTCTATATTAGTCTATGTTCACTGTCTGATGCATTTTTCAAAGGCAAAACTGAGAGAACTCTGCACAAAAAGAACATTTGAACATTATGATCTCAAAAAATGTAATGAAAATAATGTTTTAAGTAAGCAATCTAAGGCTTTTGCAGGCCATAACATCTTCAAGTTTGCACTACTTGAACAAGCTCATCTGAAAACCCTAGGAGGTGGTCCTTGGGAAACTTTAGTTTAATATAAAGAATTACAGCGGCAGTTCAGATTGTTAGCAGATATTTTTCTGGAACTTAATGACTATTGCTATTATGAGTGTATTAAAACTTAGAGTGGCAAAGCTTTGAATTAAATTTAATAATAACATCAATACTAATATTAAGTAATATTAATTTGTTAATATAAGATTCAATGTATTGTTATGATTAGTAATACATGGATGTTGTTGCAAGAAAAGGTGGATTTTAAGTTTTTAAAGTTTCAATTTTTTTCCTATATTTTTTATCTATCTTATTTAATTGAAAACAAGGGCTGTTTTGAACAATTAATCATGAATGTATATATTTTGGTTTGTTTAACTGTAGTTGTAAAATCAACAGATTATATAAATTCCCTTCCAGTGGAGCTATCATGTCAACAAAACAGTATTCAAACTAAATGCTAATAAATTAAGTATGATCTCCTTCATTAAAGAACAAATTTCTACAACCTACTGCATTAATGGCAGCCTCTACAATGACTCTCATCAGAAACCTGGGCACTTGGTCACCATGTAGCAATCACATTCAGGAAATCTATCTCTGTGTTACAATTAATCATGAATTGCATCCCTATTAAAACCAATGAAGTTATTTGTCCCCTATGTTCCCCTATACTCTGTCCTGTCTGGACTCATATAATATAAAGAACCTTTGGCATGTATCTTACAGGACACGTCAAAAAAACTTGAAAGATAGCAGAGGATCTGCAAAAAGAATCTCAGAATACAAAAATGTCAGCTATCAGGAAAGGCTGGAGTCACTCTCTCTCTATATATATGTTCAGTACCATATAAACTCTTGAGGAAAGACCTATGCCTAGCCTTCTGTACCTTCACGGATCCAGTCATCTGAGCCTTCCTTTTTCTCAATTTGTCAGACAGTACAGCCAACACTCGAATAGATCTTAGAAACACTATTGCATTTAATAATAATAGCAATTACCTTGAAATACTGACAACACCCTTTGGTAGATTTTATAACATATATAAATATCTCAGCACATTGCAGAGAATTAGAGAGATATAAAAATCAGTTATACAAAAATCAGTTTGATATAGCTGCATGCTAAATTATCTAACATATCAATAACTTTCAAAAATAACTTCCTTATCACCAACATATTCTTTTGAATATTGAATGTGGTGAAAAAAGAAATTGTATAGAATAGAAGCACTGCTATCTCCAGGCCCAGCCCTACCCCTTAGACACTATGGAAGCATATCCAAGAAAACTTTCAACCTCTACCTAAGTACATGGACATTCTCTAATCTGGGCCTACATGTCCCATTCTACATTTTCTCCAAGGAAATCTTCAGCCATCATAGCTGATGGCAAAAACACAGTTTATGGAAACACATCTGCAAACTAGCAATATATTGCCACACCACAGTACCCTGCTGTAAAAGCCAGTTATACAAATTTGGTGCTAAGGTAGTCAATAGTGTGCTTATAATTGTAAAGAAAACTTCTGTCTTGAGAACAAGAGATCTGAATCTGCATAACGGAATAAATTAAATGAAATGGTGGGAAATGATTATCACCAATGCTCTGTAATAGACTCTTTTTGCATGTTAAGCAGCATGATTCCCTGTCTACCTTCAAACATAGCTTAGACAATTGGATGGGTACCCTAAAATGCACTTTTGGGAGTTATGGGCCTTGCCCTCCTTGAAAATGTTGGTAGAACCAGAGGTTTGTTCTTGGCAAGGCACACATGGCTTGCAAACTAAAAGCCGTAAATTTAATTTGATTCCTATAATTCCTATGAATGAACTGGTTGTTACTAAAAAGGGAGGAATGAAATGTACAGGAAGCAGGGCTACCATATGAAGAATCTTAGACTAAGATGGCATGAAATAGAAAGAATATATGTTTCAAGAAAAGAACAGAAAGAGATTTTTGCCTAGGCTGTAATATTGTATCAATATATGAGGTGCCTAGACAGATGGAACAGAACTCCAGAGCAGATAAATAATTATTGTAGACTAGGGTAAGGAAAACGTTGGAGATATAAGGAAGGTGCAATGGGATATACACCTATTCTGATATAGTGAGGTACTAAGATCCATATGAGACAAATGCAGTGCAGAACTGGAAGGCATTTTCCAAAGAGAATTAACTGGGAATTTTAATTTTTTTTCCCAGTGAGATGGACTACAACCAACAAGGCCCGAAGGCGACAGAGAAGGTTCAGATACTAGTAATTTGGATGGGTATAGACCCTCATAATTAATTACATTTTTTAAATTTATTTTATTTTACATTTGTTAACTGGGAAAGTCCGACTAGACTCGCATCCATTTTCAGTGGCGGCCCGGGTAGAAAAGCTCCAATAGAATGTCAAAAAAATTACACAAGAATATCATACAGAGATATAGGTTCCATAGAAACACAAGTTATGTATAGATTAACAATTCCTTTAGTAAAGTCGGCATACAGCATTCTAGTGGTAGGGCTTATATATAATATAAAATATAAACACACAAGAAAAAACATTTTTTTCTTTTTAAATTATGAGTACTCTCAATATTTTGTTACAGAAATAACCAGTGATTGTTAAGCTTTACAGTGAAAGGAATTAGGAGAACTTTAGTAGAATCCTTGAACATGGTATTGGTGCAAATTAACCTGGGTAGTACCATGAACAAAGCCAATTTTTTGAGAAGTGGGTTCTTAGGAGTTTTTTTAAATTGAATAGTGGAGGTAGTGGAGGTTATTTGGCTAGGTAGTGAGTTCCAGATTTTGGTAATAGTGCAGGCAAAGAGAGATTTGCCAGCATCATTTTTGTGTCTGATAATGCTTATTAGGTTCTGAGAACTAGATTGTGAGGCTCTGGTAGGGATGTGGGGGTTAATTATATTCTGAAGTTCAGTTTTTTTTCTGGAAGGTAGAAGATATTATGGGCTATTGTGAGTTGATTAAACAGAAGTAGTTGAGGTAACTTGAGACAATTGAGTTGGTTAAGGGCGAGACAGTGGTGGGATGAGGTTTCAGTAGCGAACTTGGCTATTTTGTTATAACAAAATTCCATTTTATTCACATCACTCAGGCAGAGATTAATAAAGATGGGAGAGGCATAGAGAAGGATGGATAAGAGATGAGTTCTTGCAATAGTAGCTTTGGTTTGTTTAGTTATAAAGTGTTTGTTCCTATCGAGAAGTCCTAGTTTTTTTATTAACTTTCTTAATGGTTTGTGCTATATGGATGTCAAATTTGATGTTATTGTCTATTTCTACACCTAACAGTTTAGTGTGTGCAGTTGGAGTGATTTGATCTTTGGAGTGAATGGCGAAAGTGTTGTTGGGGGGGGGGGGGCATGACCTGGGTCAAAAATAACTACTTTAGTTTTTTGGGGGTTAAGAATAAGTTTGATGTTTATGAACCATGTTTTGGCAAAGTATTTTGGGTGAGGATTTGCAGTTCCTTTAAGGTGGGGGCAGCACTTATAAGGGTGGTGTCATCTGCATATTGTACTACTGATGCTGTGAGTGTGGAGGAATTGATTTGGTTGGTGAATAGTGAGAACAATAGTGGGCCAAGGATGGATCCTTGAGGGACACCTATGGATACTGGTAGCAGGGGGGACAGCTGGTCATGCCATAGGGCTGCCTGCTGTCGACCAGTTAAGTAGCTAATAAATCATGATATACTGGAGGGGCTGAGGCTTAGGGTAGATAAAGTTTGGAGAAGAATGTTATGGTCTATCATGTCAAGGGCTTTAGATAGGTCTAAGAAAATGGAAGATACACATAGTCCCTTGTTTCTATTGTGGTTAACTATATCTGTTAATGATAGTAATGCTGTGGTGGTGCTGTGGGATGGTCTAAAGCCATGCTGGGTTTTGGAGATTAAGTTGTTTAGTAAGAGGTACCGAAGTAATTGGGAATGTACAACTCTCTCTAATGTCTTGGACAGAGGTGAGAGTATTGCGATTGGGTGGTAGTTGGTGAGTTCTAAGGAGTTTCCCCCTTTGTGCAGTGGAATAATGTGTGATGTTTTCCACAGGGTGGGGACTTTAAATTCTCAGAGTGACCGGTTTATGAGAATGGACATGGGATAGGCTATGGGGTCTGCTGCTAACTGAAGGAATTTGGCTGGTAGGGTGTCAGCACTAGTGTAGTTGATTTGAGTTTCTTAAGGAGATTTGTAATAGTTTTAGTGGGTACAGGGTGTAGGGAAAAGTTGGTGCTATTGTTTTGAGTAGTAGGGTGGGTTTTGATAGCACCAGGTATAGGGCTGCTAGTGGTATTGAGGGCATTGGTAAGGGTTTGTACTGTTTCAAGTAAAGAACTTGTTAAATTGTGTGGGAATGTTGTCATGGCTGTTTGATAGTACTGGGGTTGGGGTGGTGGCTTTACCTGGGTGGATTATGCCATTTATTGTAGCCCAAAATTTTTTAGGGTTTTTGGCATATTTTTCCTGCATGTTTTTGTAGTAGTTAGTTTTGTGTAGTTTGATTTATTTTTTGGTTTTGTTTTGAAGTTCTTGGTAGGTTAGCCTCAGGTTACTGGTTTTGTTCTTTTGATATTGGCTCCAGGCCTGATCCCTCTCTTTCATTGTAGTCTTAGTATATTTAGTAAGCCATGGAGCATAGTTAGCTATAGTTTTGGAGGGTGCATGATAGTTTAGGATTTGCAGGAAAGTGGAGTTAAAGTACTATATGGCATCATCTAGAGATAGTAGTTTTAGGGGTGCCCAATTACAGCTTTGTAGTGAATTGATGAAGTCAGTTGTTTTAAAGGTCTTTTTGTTACGTGTTACTCTGAGGTTGGGTTGGCTTATGTAATGGGGTCTGTTCCAAATTATGTAGGTTGGTTGATGATCAGTTAGACTGTCAGGTTGACAGCCAGAGTGCCATGCTAGAGTGGGGTCAGATAACAGAATCCAGTCTAAGATGGATTCGCATTTTGAGGTTTTGTCTGTTCTGGTTGGGTGGATATAATTTGGGTAAATCTATGGAGGTTAATGTGGGTAGTTGGAGTGTGGCTAGAGCAGTTCAACCAGTCAATATTAAAGTCACCTAATGGTACAGTTTCTTGTGGCATGGAGTTTGAGATCCAGTTTAGCTGGTTTTCCATTATAGTAGTGTTATTGCCTGGTGGAATGTAACCACCTGCAATAATGACATGTTTGTTTGAGTTTAGTTTTAATTTAGCAAGGATTAGCTCAACATCTTTGATTTCTTGGGTGTTATCAATTTGTTCAATGGTGAGATGATTTTGAAACAATATCGCTACTCCACCTCCCTTTTTCTCTACTCTGTCTCTGTGTATTATGTTATAGCCAGGGGCTGTAATCTCATTATTATGGTGTTCCAGTTTAAGCCGTGTTTCAGTTAGCACTGCTGTTTCTGGTTTATATACAGCTATAAGGGTGTGAAGGTCCTGGATTTTGTTAAGTATACTTCTTGCATTTATGTTAATGAAGAGGAGAGATGAGGTTGGTCTATATTATTGGGGCTTTGGCTGATTAGAGTCTGTGTAGGGTGTTGTGGTGAGCCCTGGATAGGGTGAATGTCACCACAGTGAATGAGTTTGCGGAGTAGGTGAAGATACAGTTTAGATAGTTTGTGTAGTAATTTAGTATGTTTTAATGAGGAGTGAGGGTTAGTTCTGACTGACAGTTTGTAGTGGGAGTAAGAGACTGATCTAGAGGAGGTGAGGTCTAGTGGTGTGATAGGGAAGTTATACAGTTTCAGGGGAGTAGATAGAGGTTTGGTTTGCCATTGTGGGGGGGTTGGTACTGATATGTAGTGGAGCGTAGTAAGAGGAGAGGTATGAGAGCAGGAGAAAGGTGATGATAGTACACAGGTAGAGTAGTGCTTTTATTAAGTGGGACTGTTCTTTATAGTTCATCATGTTTGGTGAAGAGTGTTTAAGGGTAGCAACTTAAAGTGAGTGGGTTTGATATACTAATAATGAGTGATTGTAAGGGTGTGGTGAAGGGTGTTGGTTTGTAATTCATATGTGTGGCGTGAAACTCTAATTGGGTGGGAAGGAACTGATAGAGGGTGTGGCTTCTAACTATAAATGTAATTGATATGGGGGTGGGTGCGAATGGGGGTATGGTAGGGGAGCTGAGTGAGTGTAGCGAACAGAGCAAGGCAGAGCCAGTAGTCCAAGACACTGGAGAGTTTGGGAGACTATCAGTGTTATGTGAAAGAGAGCCTATTACTGCAATATGTATCCTATATGGGTGGAAGGTAGTTATGTGGCAGTTAAGTAACCTTAAACTAAATTCAAACAAAATAGTATATCAGAGATGTGTTGTGTAATTCAGGGAGCTGGAGTGTGGACAGGATGGGTAGGAAGAGGCAAAGGTGCACTCTAGATTATAGAGGAAAAGGAGTGCAGTATAACTAAGAAGGTAACAGATATATGGGGGGCTGATGCCTGCCGCTAATCTGTGATGCAGCGTTTGACCACACTAATGTCAGTCAGCTGTCCTTAAGAGAGTACACTACATAAAGTACACTAAACAAAGAAAGTTAACATACATTCACTACTTTCAGGCTATGGTTCTCTCAGACTTCTTTGCTGGGTCCACAGTATTTTCTGGGCGATTCTTCTTAACTGATGTAGGTATCTAATGAGAGGGGGGACCCTTAAATAATGGTTACGAATGGTCTGGAGGTGGTGAAGAGATAGGGTTCTACTTTATATAACCAAAAGCTGATTCCAGCGAATGCAAATCTATCAACACAAATGCATCGAACTGCGAAATAAGCAAACTCACAAAACCGCGAAATTACAGCGAAATTTGAAATATGGAAGTGTTTTGGTTGACCCGTCTGAGCTACAGATCTGTAAGGTAAGTGTGCGATAGTTACGGACATTAGGGTGCGGGTTAAGGTAAGTGCATAGATAGGTAATGTAATATGGGTAATGTATTTAACGTTTAATGTAGGGTTTGAGGTAGGGGTTTCGTTAGTGTATGTGTGTGGTTTATTTATTTTGTTTGGGTATAGCTCCGTAGGGTAAGTGTGTGGTAGTTACGGACCTTAGGGTTAGGGAGGGGTTAAGTAGAGTGCATAGATAGTGGTGTATGTGGGGTTTAGTGTAGAGTTAGAAGTAGGGTTTTGGTTGGTGTATGTTTGTGGTTTATTTATTTTGTTTGGGTGGGTAGTGTATTTCGGGCGGTGGGGTTGGCCGAGTATGACAAATCGGTATTTTGAGTTTCGTGGTTTTTTGATTTCGCTCATTTTGCGGTTCGATGTATATGTGTCGATGGATTTGCATTCACTGGAATCAGCTTTTGGTTAATTAAAGTAGACCCAGAAAAAGTACTCAGGGTGTTTGCATACAGGCTAGGACAGGAAATTTGTTCAAAAATTGCTCTCTTTTTGTTTTTGCACATCTACCATGGTATACAAGGTTCTAGTACAGGAAGTTCGTCATTCAGGTGTTATATTTAAGCAGCTTTAACTTATAAACAGCAAAAAACAATTCAGGAGGTGTTCACTTATCTTACTTAAACAGTGCAGTCATCAAACAGCAAGATCAATTTAGAAACTGCAAGGTCCCAAACATGTAGAAATATCCATGAAACAGTAAGCCAAGTAGAGCTATGGTATCAGAGAGTACATTTAAATGTCTGAGTACAATGAGAGGAGGCTGGATATGTCTCCAACTCCATTTACCCCTGCAGGTCAAGCAGAATCTTAATTTGCAGTTATTTAGAGCGATAACCCAAGCCAAATGTCCACACAAAAGTGGGTTACAAGGACTTAACTATCAAGTTTTATCTAATAAGTGCAGGATGTATTCATCAACATTCTAACTAATCGTACCATTAATAAGCTATATCCAATGCAAGTGGGAGTCGCTATGCTACATTATAGACAGCCTTTGCTGTAACCATTAAGCGTTTTAAGCAGACAGTGAATTACAACTTTAACGGCTAGCAATGCTGACAGATAGATATACTGGTGTGACTATTATGTCCACTCTTCAAATTTTCCCTTAAAACTACCTTCCTCGAACTATACTACTGATCTAATCAGCGTATCCTATAACTAAAAAGATCATCTCTACTTGACTCCAAGTAGACTTTTCTCTATCTGTTAAACCTAGCACTTGCTCCTACAGTACTTATTACCTTGATACGACACTCTTATAGATAGCACCCCAAAAAGGCAAACCCCCATTTCTCGGTAACCCACGTCCCCCGGAATCTCTTTTAAAGTTTTTCTGTCTAGTCCTTCTAGCATGTCGAGGGATCAGTTGCTAGTGTCCTCTCCTGCTCAGCTAGTGAACCTGGGAATATTGAGGCAATGTTACAATTGCCTCATGTACACAGACAACCCTCTCCTCCTCCCACAAAACACAAATACATGTGAGAGATGCAACTATACGGCCAAACTGGAGGCTGAGCTCTCTCAACATAGGACTGGCAAGACCAGTCAGGAGGAGAAGGTTACCACACACACTATAGACCCAGTCTCACATAGTACCATCACAACCTCAAATCATACACATAAACACACAAAGACATACTTGGAGGCTCTGATCAAAAATCTACCAAAACAGCAGAGGCCACCAAAGCAGACACCCAAACAACCGCCACCTCAGAACACAACACCTGCAACACATAGACCTCACAGTCAGAGTGTCAAACAGTCACAGCCCTTAAGGCCAAACACAATGCCAGACACACTAGTCATTGGTGACTCCATAGTCAGACACACTGACGTCCCGCTCACCAGACTGAGTAAGGAGAAGGTCACAGTAAGTTGCCTGTCGGGCGCTAGAATCCGCCACATAACGCAAGCACTCAGGTCTCTCAACAGCAGGTACAAATACGACTCAGTCATTGTCCACGCTGGTGTAAATGACCTGAGACGTACCTCCTTGGACTACATGAAAAGAGACATTGAGGAGCTCTCTGATTATGTAGCCCAGGCAGGTATGACCCTGACCTTGAGCAGTATCCTACCTTCACCAAGAATGATGCCACAATACAAAGATAAGATGATCAGCTTTAACAATTGGCTTAAACTCTGGTGTCATTCAAAGGGGATCCAATGTCTGTCTGCCTGGGATGACATGCTGGACAAGCCACGCTGCTTCCCAAGGGACGGCTTGCACCTGTCACCCCTGGGATTCTGGATATTGGCAAAGGCTCTTGCCACCCCCATAGTGCCTTTTTTAGGCAAGGCTCAAATTCTAAACCTACCACCCTAGAACACAAAAAAGGAAAAAAACTAAGGGTAATGCTGCTCAATGCCAGAAGTCTAAATCTCAAAATGCACGCACTCGAGGCCCTTCTCAGTATGGAGAACATCGATGTCTGTGCTGCGACAGAAACCTGGTTCAAGGCTCCTGAGAGCACCCCAGCACTATCAGGTTTTACCTCATATCATGCGTTCTGGCCCCAAAATCCGGACAATACCAAGAAAGGAGGGGGGGGGTATCCATATTCATCAAGGACACCCACACCTCAAGACTGGTGGCAATGCATGATGCATCGGAGACCATCCAGGTGCAATTAACCATAGGCAAGACTGCTCTGCAAATTGTAGCATGTTACAGGCCACCCTCACAAACTCAGGAACCTCACATGGCCTTCCTGAAAACACTAGAGGGGATAAATGTATCACCTAACACCATCATACTAGGTGACTTCAATTACCCTAATATAGACTGGGAACACTACTCAAGCCCAAACACCCTAGCCCAAAAGTTCCTGGAATTCATAAACTCAAATGCCATGGAACAACTAGTCACCATCCCCACAAGAGGAGAAAACATATTTGATCTAATAATCACGAACATGGGAGCACAATGTTCAACACCGGAAGTATACCCCTCACTGGTGAGATCAGATCACAAACTAATCTCGCTGGAGGTCCTCATCCCACCCCCACCTGAAATAAAAAAGACCACAGTAAAGAACTTCTCGAAAGCCGACTTCACACTTCTAAAGACTAGTGTGGTCTCCTTTAAGGCCCCCGAGCCGGCAGAAAACAGTACTCAAGCCGCTGAATCACTTACAAATGCCTTCTACCAGCACCTGCAGGACTGCATGGATAAGGCAATCCCAAGCAAAACAAAGACTCTTTGTACCAATGGCAAGCGTCCAGTCTGGTGGACCCCAGCCATAAACAAACTCTACAACAAAAGGAGGAAGCTACTACAAGACAGAGCAAAATCCTTAAAAGGTAAGACAAGGTAAAAAACTAAGAGCTCTCATAAAATCATCCAAAGCAAATTTTGAGAGAAAAATAGCTAAAGACTCAAAAGACAATCATAAGGCCTTCTTTAGCTATGTTAGAAACCTGGGAGGAAACTCCCAGATATGTTCAGAACTAGTTCAAAATGATGTGAAGATTACTGATCCTACAGACATTGCCAACATACTGGCTGACAGGTTCAGTGCAAACTTCTCCCCACCTCCCCCCCAAAAGGAGAGATATCTATACCAAGCGATTGCAGCCCCCCAAACATCTCCAACGCCCAAGTGAGAACTGCTCTCTCCAAAGCAAAAAACACAGCATCCATGGGAGCTGATGGTGTCCCCGGCTGTGTGCTCCACAAACTCAACGAGGAATTAAACCCACAGCTAGGACAGCTGTTTAATCATAGTCTTACCTCTGGATACATACCCAGGGAGTGGCGCACTGCAACTGTGGTCCCACTTCACAAAGGTGGTGCCTCCACCGACCCTGGAAATTACCGGCCCATTAGCTTGACAAGCCTTATCTGCAAAGCCATGGAGAGGATCATAATGGACCTCATAAATAAAGACATAGGGAATTTGCAGACTTAGAATCCATCCCAGTTTGGCTTTGTCAAAGGCAGATCATGCCTTCTAAACTTGGTTGACTTTTTCGAAACAGTCACCAAAGCCATTGATGAGGGAAAGGCAGTCCATACAGCCTACCTCGATCTGGCGAAGGCCTTCGATACAATACCCCACTCGGGTATCACTGAAAAACTCATCAGCTTAAATGTTAACCCATACATCACAATATGGGTTGCAAACTGGCTGAGTGACAGAACCCACAGGGTCAGAGTTGCTGGCGCCATGTCAGACTCAAAGCCTCTCACAAGTGGTGTACCACAGGGCTCAGTCCTGGGCCCACTCTTGTTTGGCATCTACTTTTCCGAAGTACAAGCAAACACAGGAGGGTTATGGCTAACAAAGTTTGCAGATGACTGCAAACTGGGCCATAGTAGAAAACACATCTGACACAGATATCCTTCAGAAGGGTCTCACAGAAACGGATAACTGGTGCCAGAGCCATGGCCTAAAGTTAAATGCCAAAAAATGCATAGTCATACCCTTCGGGAAAAACAAGGTTACCCCTAGCTACCAAATAGGTGGCAATCCACTGAGCACAGAAGAAGTTATCAGGGACCTGGGGACCCAGGTTGATAGTAGTCTGTCATTCGACACCCATGTAGCTAAAGTAGTTAGGAAGACCTTCTACATTGCCCACCTTATCATGAAGGGATTCTCATCTAGATCAAGGGAGGTCATAGTCTCCCTATACTCATCACTCATCAGACCAATGATTGAGTACAATGCCCCATTCAGAATGTATCTGACCCGACACTTGCAGCAGCTGGAGAGGCCGCAAAAGTTCCTCACCAAAAGGATAAAGGGTCTCAAACATCTGTCCTATGCTGCCCGACTGAAAGAACTCCAGCTCTATTCAGTCGCCTACCGCTTGCTCAGAGGTGACCTTTGCCTAACATACAAGGCCATGTCAAACCCAGATTTGATGAATATGCTTCACCTCAAAAAATCTAGATCCGTCAAAGCCACAAGGGCGGGAGACTTAAACCTCGACACGGCTATTAATAGGACGTGCTGGAGGGATAGATTCATCACCCAAAGACTCCCTATGCTGTGGAACAAAATCCCGGTATATTGAGGCAGAGCACCTCGCTGGCCTTGTTCAAGTGAAATCTTGACCAATGGATGGGAGATCGCAGATATACCCCAGGGATTACCTCAGTGTCACTGCTCGACAGAGGCACAGCAAAATAATGGGTATAGTTCCCCATACTAAAGGGGTGGCGTAAGCCACAAGACTATGGGCTAGGCTTGTAAATGCCCTCGGGCAGATAGCCTAGTATGAACCTATGAACCTATGTATACACTTGGATGTTAAGTAAGCCAATATCCAGAAATAATCAGGCTAATTCAATTATATATCAGACAGCATACAGCACGCAATGTTGTTTAACAATTAAAGGAGCTGTTGTGTGCTTGCCTTTACTGTTCCCAAAATATAAGGCAGTGCACTTGGGTGGCATGTAGGCCAGTAATCAGTCGAATTCAAGTATGTAACAGCCAGCATACAGAACATAATGCTGTTTAACTAATTGAAGGAGCTAGTATACACTTCTCTGTACTGTTTCTAAAAGATAAGACAATAATCAGGCTAGTTCAAGAACTTAACATACAGCATACAGCATTCAATGCTGTTAAACCAAATAAAACTGTTTCTAAAAGAGAAGGCAATATTCAGGCTAATTCAGATATTTAACATACAGCACGCAATGCTGATAAACTAAATATAGGAGTTAGTATGCACTTGCATTTGCTGTTTCTAAAAGATAAGGTAATGAAGACACAATTTACAGCCGTGACATAGTTATTTAAAACCTCTACGATGTACAGTTACACTCATGGTTTCTCCTTGCCTGTGGGTAAATTCACAAAGCAGAGTTAACTCTAAAAAACATTCTACAGTTCCTTAAACATGTATTTACTTCAGCAGATACTATTGCATGTACAGAAATAAAAAATAACAGTACAAATTCCTTACCATTAACATGCTAGCAAGCACAGCAGTGACAGCATCTATGGAGAGGCTAGGACAGTTTGAAAATGGTGCCTCACCAACAGGGTTCCCTAAGTAAACTTCCTTGTAATGAAGGATGTAAGAGGGAGGAGACAGGAGAGATGGACTTCCTTAGAAGGAAGGATGTAAGGGGGAGGAAACAGTAGGGATGGGCAGGATGTACAGAAGTTTTGCAGATGGAAGGGGGGGAGGGATTAGGACTTAGAGTCAGTAGTCCAAGACACTGGAGAGTTTGGGAGACTACCAGTGTTATGTGAAAAAGAGCCTATTACTGCAATATGTGTCCTATATGGGTGGAAGGTAGTTATGTGGCAGTTAAGTAACCTTAAACTAAATTCAAACAAAATAGTCAGTATATCAGAGATGTGTTGTATAATTCAGGGAGCTGGAGTGTAGGCAGGATGGGTAGGAAGAGGCAAAGATGCACTCTAGGTTATAGAGGGAAAGGAGTGCAGTATAAGTAAGACGGTAACAGATATATGGGGGGCTGTTTCCTGTCGCTAAGCTGTGATGCAGTGTTTGACCGCACTAAAGTCAGTCAGCTGTCCTTAAGGGAGTACACTATGTAAAGTATACTAAACAAAGAAAGTTAACATACATTCATTACTTTCAGGCTATGGTTCTCTCAAACTTCTTTGCTGGGTCCACAGTATTTTCTGGGCAATTCTTCTTAACTGATGTAGATATCTGATGGGAGGGGGGAACCCTTAAATAATGGTTATGAATGGTATTCATTACTTTCAGGCTATGGTTCTCTCAAACTTCTTTGCTGGGTCCACAGTATTTTCTGGGTGATTCTTCTTAACTGATGTAGGTATTTGATGGGGGGGGTCCTTAAATAATGGTTATGAATGGTATTCACTACTTTTCGGCTATGGTTCTCTTAAACTTTTTTGCTGGGTCCACAGTATTTTCTGGGCAATTCTTCTTAACTGATGTAGGTATTTGATGGGAGGGGGCTTAAATAATGGTTACGAATGGTATTCACTACTTTCAGGCTATGGTTTTCTCAAACTTCTTTGCTTGGTCCACAGTATTTTATGGGTAATTCTTCTTAACTGATGTAGATATTTGATGGGAGGGGGGAACCCTTAAATAATGGTTCTGAATGTTATTCACTAGTTTCAGGCTATGGTTCTCTCAAACTTCTTTGCTTGGACCACAGTATTTTATGGGTGATTCTTCTTAACTGATGTAGATATTTGATGGGAGGGGGAAACCCTTAAATAATGGTTCTGAATGTTATTCACTAGTTTCAGGCTATGGTTCTCTCAAACTTCTTTGCTTGGACCACAGTATTTTCTGGGTGATTCTCTTTAATTGATTAGGTATTTGATGGGAGGGGGGAACCCTTAAATAATGGTTCTGAATGTTATTCACTAGTTTCAGGCTATGGTTCTCTCAAACTTCTTTGCTTGGACCACAGTATTTTCTGGGTGATTCTCTTTAATTGATGTAGGTATTTGATGGGAGGGGGGAACCCTTAAATAATGGTTATAAATGGTCACTAACACGTTAGCAAGCACAGCAGCGGCAGCATCTATGGGGAGGCTGGGACAGTTTGACAATGGCCAAATTAAGTACTGAAAAAATGAAATATGATGACAAGATAGCATGTTCAGATTAAGGAGGAAGCATTAGGGAACATGTCACTTTGATGAAGGCAGTTTCAGCAAATGCAAAATCAATGAGTATTTTTTGTCAAAACTTCTTTCACTGTCTGTCACCTCTGGAGTTGGCATACATATGTCCTGGGTGGGGGGGTGCAGACCGGCTTGCCCTCTACCTCCAAAAAATACCATAATGTTTGGCAATGGTAGTTTCAGTGTATGGGAACAAACTGAAAACCATTCAGTGACATTACTTCTTCAGTGAAACAACATGAATCCAAAATATTTCACGGGGCTAAACAGGATTTAGTGGGGAATGAGAAACATACAACTTATATATATATATTGACTACAGAATGAGAATAATCTGGGAAATTAAATGCATATTCTAGTTTAGTTGTTTAAAGAAATCTTTTGTACTAAAATGTGATTCTAAAGGGCTGTACATCTGTACAAGGTAAACACTGTGATGGCCTTGAGAATGTTATTTTTTACATGTATACTTCTTCTTTCAGCTTTTTTTTCACGGTAAGGGGTCGCCACAGTGGAACACCTGTCCACTCATGACTGTCAGTGGAGTTTTATGGTGTCGAGTTGCCAGCCCGGTGCCCAACCTTCCACAGAAGGCACACACACACTCACACCTAGGGCCAATTTGGAGTGTCCAATCCACTTACAGCATGTCTTTGGGATGTGGGAGGAAACCGAAGCACCTGGAGGAAACCCACGCGACCACAGGGAAGACATGCAGACTCTGCATAGAAGGCACCCCAGCTGAGGATTGAACCGGAGAACCTCTTGTTGTGAGGTGGCAATGCTAACCACCATGGCCACCCTATTTTTTACATGTATATGATGTTGAATATTAGGGAGTTTCAAAGTCCAGACTGTGCATTTGTTTTTTGTAGGGTTTGTTCCTGTTAATATTGCAGAGAAAAGTCAATACATTTTCACCTTCTATTTTGCCTTGTATAGAGAACTGAAAAAAAGAAAAAAAAATGATATTTTAGTTTTTTCATTAGCAATCTAGTTTTTGTGAGGGGCTATCTACTGAACAGTATTTTAGACGCTTTCTATTATAAGAACATGTTTTTTGATTGAGGTATGAAGCTGGTCAGTTTTTTTTGTCATCTCGCACTTAATAACTTGGCAGATTTTATCCTGTTACAGAACATTTTCTTGGTTTATAACCAGAAAAAAATTGTATATAGAATCAGCATTCCAATAACTTTAATCTGTTAAAGTGCAAATCTCTTAGATAATCCACATCTATCATCTCACAGTGTAACTATAATGTACCTGATGCTATGACAAACCCAACTGAGAATAAGAAAAAGTTTCACTGAAAGCAAAATTAGTAATCATAACAATTGCAGAATCAAGTACAGACAGAATTCTGAGGGAAGAAAATATAAATCCTTTTTTTCTGACATTTACTATCCATAGGGTTGATTTATAGGGAAAAAGTTCTCTGATGAATAAAAAGAAATACTCTGCAAACTGGAAGTGTAAAGAAAATATTTCTATAGAAACCCAATCCATTTTCTTATTTATTCATTTCTTCCTTCTGATTCATTGACTCAGATTAAAACATCTCTAACTTTATACCCTATAGCAAAGCTTCTTAGTTGTATTATTGTTTTATGGCACAAATCATGTCAGAAACCATTACTCTTACTTTGTCCAGTGGCCTTACCTGGTCAACAAATAGAGTAAAAAGGAGGACAGAGTAGCATTCCCTGGATTTGCTGCATTCAAGTAATGCCACAACTATGACTGTATTTTGAGTGTTTTGAAATATATGTCTTTGTTGCTGAAGGGTTACTGTCAATTACCTGACTGATTAAATATTTGGATATGGTTTACTTGAGCAATAATGCCCTCCATGATGTTTGTTATTGTAAAAATAACCCATGGAAGGACATTGTTTCCACAATAACACACACGCCATGGAGGGCATTATTACACATAGGGAATGGGCTATTAAATTGCTTTTTTTTATTTATTTTATTATTACTATTTTTTTTATTTTTGATGTAAAATAGTTTGCCTGCCTAATGTTTCCAACTTGGTTTGTACATCTAATTGTTTTTGGTGGAAGTATTTTGCAAGTATTTGATGTATATCCACACACGTGCACACACACACACACACACACACACACACACACACACACACACACACACACACATATTCAGAAGCACAGACCCACACACACACACACACACACACACACACACACAAACATTCAGAAGCACAAACCCACCCACATATACATAGAAATACATACACATACACCCACACACACACACACACACACACACAGTTTAAGTGAATACACACCACATATATTACAGAATGAAAAAAGTTAACTTATTGCAACTGCAGCCCCCCCCCCCCCACTTCTTTGTTGTACCTCATTTTGTGACATAGTGTTGCCTTGTGTAGTAAAATGAAAATTTACTGAGAATTAAGGACAGTCAATAATGCAGACATTAGAGATTTATGCTTCCTATTCTCAAGGAAATGTAGCTGACAGACAAAGACATTTCTGTTTCTCTCTCTCTCATTCTTTCTGTATCAAACATGTAACACATTCACATCTCTTTTATAATTTTCTACTTTTTTCAATTAAATCACTTTTCAAAATTAACGCTGTTTAGTGAGCACAAAAGCTGGGGGGGGGGGCAGTTTTTTTAAAGTCTAAGCTTCAGGGCAGCTTAATATGCCACTATACAGCATTGGACTTATTTTACATTGGGCATTACCTATACATTAACACCCTGAGAGAGAATCAGAGTGGTGAATCTGGCATTGTACAAATCACCCATTCTCTAATGCATTATATTCTTCTAGTGAAATTTAAACATACCCCTGGAATCAATAAACTCCATGTAAGTTAGGCGTAGAGACTACGCAGAGTGTTTTACTGTATGTGATATTGCTCATCTCATGGCGTCATGCCATGCATATTAATGATGCGCAGTGCACATAAGCTATTTTTCACTGCTCACACCAGTGTTGCTGGCTGCAAAACTTGTAATATGAATGTGGATTGTACGTCCCAACATTTTAGTGCAAGAAATCTGGACAAAGACTAAAATAATTGAGGACAAAGGGCCAAAAATAAGGACAAATTTACAATATTGTTCTTATACATGTAGAAAGTACACAGAATAATAGGATTTGTATTAGCATGTATGTTCTGAAGGATAGGAAGTCTGAAAGTGAAATGTATGTCATTAAGGAGTGACTTCAGTTTTGAGTGATTTTCCAGAAAATCACACATTTTACAAGGAACAGCCCAAAAATATGATGCAAATATCTTGATATTCTGCAAAATTCTGGATAGTTGGGAGGTATGATGTGGATACCATTTTTGTGTAACGTTGTTTGCAGATTGTAGGGCAGCATGGCAGTTGCTTTTCCCTTATTTGAATTTCCTCATTAAAATTTGTTTGGGGCACTGCCATTTATTGTTTTTCTTCATTTCAATTATGTCTCCAATTTTTTTTTTTTTTTTTTTTGAGGGTAGTGTTTTCACAATGCGCTGCTTAGCACAAACTTATTTGGCTGTGCTCACATGGTTTGCATGAAGTACAGTAGTGCACAAACTGGAGGAATGGACCAGCCAGGCTGCAGACAGGACACAGACAGCCACAAACATAAACAGGATGCATTCAATTAGTACTATTGGCCAATGCACAAACACAGTCAGGGGCATTGTGCTGTGATTAACAGCAAGAACTATACAATGAATACTAAGATCACGCATATCATATCACCAATGCTGTGGCAGCAGATGTTAGTGTAGGTGTGCAGTGCGGATGGTTCAGGGTTCTAGTACAGGATGTGCAAATTTTGTTTTACTGTTTTGAGATTGCAGACTATAGCAATGAAATGCAACTTGCACAACTGTTTTCTCAACCTTCTTGTGGCAATAGCTGTAAGTGTAGCAGAAAAGTAGACATGGTCCATTTGACTAGCTCATTTAGACAAGTGCCTATATATCAAATAATCTTGAAACTGCAGTGCTTGCCACTGTTGCACATCGCTTAACATCATGCAAACATGGTGCGAGCCAGTGCACACCCTCACCTATTCAGTTTGCATGATGGTAAGAGATGCTCAATATTTTCAAATGCTTCAAAACCAACTGCAATAGTAATGCTAGGGCTTTGAACAGTGTTGCTGGTATCTCCCACACTGGTGAGCAATGGAGACATCACTTTGATGACCTCTAGAGGAGGAAGCGAGACACCCTTGACCATTGGACTGGAGAATTTAGTACAGGGAACACCTCACAGATGTGTAAGTATTATTTTTAGTGAGTAATTGTAAGAGATAAAAGCTGAATATAGTTAAGACTGGTAGTCATAATGATATTCTGCTCTGTTCTGAATTTTTTCCACAGCTGCCACAAACTGAGCCTCAAATGTGAGGACCTACGCTGCACATTTGTTAAGGATGCAAGAAGTATGTGTAGTATGTATGCATCAGAACAATTCTGTTCTAAATAGTAATTTCACAATAATAATAATAATGATAATTTTAATAGTAATTTATTACCATTACAAGATATGGACAGCTTAGTTGGTATTTAATACAGTAATATCAAATTGAGGATGCATATATCAACTGTAAATGAAAGTATGCATGCCTTAGTCTATCGCGCAAAGCAACAGTTTCATATTCTCAGATAACAGTGAGCATGCATCTGTAAACTGCAAAAGGAAAAGTATGCATGCAGTAATCTGTAGGAAAAAATAATAGTACAGTATGTAACTTCAGACCTCTATAGCAGTGGCACAAATAGCCTTCTGTAAACTGTATTCAGTATAATTTGAACATGCATATGTGCAATATATGCACACATCAAGGATTGAGGATTGGGTGGCTGCAATCTATGCTATAGTGTGCCTCTGTTAATGAACTGGGTAGTCTAAAAAGTAATGAAATTTATTAGTCATTTGTATTGTTAAAAGTAAAGGTAACAGAATAGAGTCAGTTAATTGTATCAATGTTCTGTATGTCACATATGAAGTTACTAATGTTCTTCCTTTTTTTCTCTCTCACCCCAACCCTTATCTTCTCTCTCTCTCTTTTTTTTTTAATTTTTTAATTTTTTTTCCCCACAGCACAGTGGGGAGGCCTGTCCCATGGGATCCTCCAGCCTCCACTCCAGCATCTACAGCACTGTTGCCTAGCATGTCTGGTGTGCAACATGGCAGCACCTCCTGTGCTGCCCCTGCACTACCTGGCCCCTTAGGTAGTTCTGCCCAGGAGTATAGGTGTGTGGCACCCTCCAGGAGCAATGGTGGAGATGATGAATTTATCACCCGAGAAGAACTGCCAGAGATGGTGCATAGGATTGTGAGACACACTGTGGGTGCACTCCTACACCCGATGAATCACCTGCTGTCCATTCTGGTTCAGAATATCAGTAGGAGATGCATACGTATAGCCAGCGGCACAGTGAGTTGGCAGTGATAACAGTCCACTGGGTTAGATCTAGATTCTCACTGTCAACCAGCTTGACATGCATGGGACCTCAACCCCCCCCCCACCCTTTTTCCAACCACGAGGTTCACCGACCTCTTGTGTCCTTTACTGTCTCTTGTCTTGTTTGTCTTGTCTGTCTGCAATTGCTTCCCCACCTACCCAGCTTACCTCACCCAGACATTCTTACAACCCTCTCCCATCATTCCTCGCTCTCTCTCTACAAAAAAAAAATAAATAAAAAATAATGGGCACCTATCCCAAACCAAAAAAAAAAAAAAAAAAACAATCATCCCACACATAGCTCTCCATAATTGATTTGGCCCAAATGACTATACAACATGATTGTGTTGTGGTCACCCCTCTCTCTGGAGGTGACAGCCCAAATTCAGCTAATATTTTGCATATATGATCATGTTTTATTGTTCAATAAATGAATAGCTATGGTTCTTTCATACATCCTTCCTGCATAATCCTGCTTTCCTTTGACTTTGTTTTTATCCATGCATGCTCCCCATTTCAACACTTTCCTGTCTTGCCCCTTTCTTTTCTTTAAAAATTATTGTGTGATGGTGCACATCACGCACCAACACAAAGCAACTGTGAATGGCAGCGATGTAAGTGGATGTATTTAAAATATCATACACACTTCTAAAATTACTACTTACACCCATATTCAAACCCAGTAACATCTGCCTCCAGCAACAATGCATTAACACATGCTGCCCACACAGTCAATTAAGTAGCAGATGTATTTTATACAATCAATAGTAAATGACACAGTTTAGCAAGGATTTCCCTGTCCTGTTCGATTCTCAGCTAAAGCGTCTTCTGTGTAGAGACATGCGTGAATGGGCGTACCTTCTTTGAAGGTTGTGCATCAGAGCTGGCAACTCGGTACGTAAAAATCTACTGCCAATCATTAGTGGACCGGAGTTCCGCTGCGGTGACCCCTATCCGGGAAAAAACGAAAGATACAACAACTCCCCCATGCTTTATCCCCATATCACCAATGTCGTATCTTCCCCATTAATTTTGTATGACGCATCATTGCTCGATCCCCAGTAATGTTTTATAAAGCATTACTCCACAGTATCCATTTAGTTTTATAAAGCATTAGTGCAAGATGGTGCACTATGGTTCGATAAGTAACTCTAATACAAAAGTAGCTCAATGTATTAGTTACAGCTGTATTCGGAACCTGTACCATCTGGCCCCAAAAAAGGAACATATTACTGCATTAAGTGAATTAATACCTGCAGACAAAGAGTCTGTTAAGCAGTAGGTGTATGCAACAGCAGTTAAGTCTGCAAATTGCTATTCACTCTAAAATACACCTGCTACATAACTGAGTTGGTGGCACCATTTGTTAATGCCTTGATCCATTTATTTTTTGAAGTCAGATGGTACCGGATTCAAATCCATGTGTATGTAACAGTTTTTACATGTAAATCTAAATTCTGAAGTGTGATAGTTGGTATAGAGTCCCTAAAATATGGCTAAATGATACTGGTTTCCAATGTAGCTGTATATAACACTTATAACTGCTTTTTGCCTTATCTGTGTGTTAGTGCGTGATGCACACCTCATGTAATTATGCTTTAAAGAAAAGAAATGGGAAAGATAGGAAAGTGGTGAAATGGGGAGCAAGCAGAGGAAGAACAAAGTGAAAGGAGGTCAGGAATGTGCAGGAGGGATGTAGGACAGAACCATAGCTATCCATTTCTTCTACTGTAAAAAAAATGTTCAGATGTGCAGAATATTTGCTAAATTTGCAGTGTCATCCCAAGAGAAAGGGGTCTTCATAACACAGTCATGTTGTATAGCCAATTGGACTGAATCAAGTTTGTCAAGATGACACATAGAGCTATGTATGGGATGACATTTTTTTTTGGGGACAGGGGTCCTCTTTTTAGAGAGAGGGACGAATGTTGGGGAAGATACATAAGTATGTTTAGGTCAGGTAGGTTGATTAGGTGAGGAAGCAATTGCAGACAGACAGGACATACCAGACAAGACGCATGGATGGTGAAGTACACAAGCGGTGGGTGAACACTATGGTTGAGGTGAGGGTGCAGACATCGCTACCCCATGGACGTCAATCTGGGTGACAGTGAAAATCATCACCCATTGGACTCTCATCACTATCAATTCACTGTGCCAGTGGCTGCAGTGGCTGACATCTGCATCTCCTCATGTTATTCAGTAGAATGATGGAGAGCAGTGTCTATGTCCAATGTAGGCATGCACCATCTGTTTGATGCACAATCCTATGCACCGGCCCTGGGAGTTCATCACCAGTGATAAAATCACCAACCCTGTCACTGCTCCCACAGAGAACCACTGGGCTATCCTGCAAGGCAGAACAACCTGAGGGCTAGGTAGTACAGAGGCAGCAGACGGGGTGCTACCAGGTTGCGTCCTAGGTGTGCTGGGCCTTGATGCCATAGCTAGTGGAGTGGGAGCAGGTGGATCCTGTGGAGCAGGACTACCCTGCTGTGTTGTGGGAAAAAACAAAAAATAAGAAATTAACAATAAAAAAAGAGACGATAAGGGGTGAGGTGAGACATAAACAAGGGAGAACATTAACAAATTCATATGTGACACACAATGCATTGATACAATTATATGAATCTATTCTGTTATCTTTACTTTTAAGACTACCAACTCCTAACAAATACCCTTTTTACTGTTAAGTCTACTTATCTGAGCTCATAATAGATGTACACTGTACTACAGATTGCAGCAAGCAATCTTTGATGTGTGCATATATTCCACACATGTATGTTCCAGTTATACTGATTACAGTTTACAGCAGGCCATTGGTGCCACTGCTTTAGAGCTCTGATGTTAAATTGCAATACTGATGAAACCTTAACAGTATTGTATCTTTGGGAAGTGTGTTTTTTGAACCCACAACCTTCGTTTACTCTATAATAGTAAACTGTTGTTTTGACCTCCAGCCTAATGCAGGTATACTTTCCTGTTACACTTGAGCAATGAATGCTCAATTTAATACAACTGTATAGTATAATAAACCAATAAAGGCATCTTTACTTTTAATAATAACATAACAGAACTGTTTGGATGCATACATACCACATGTGTCTCACATCTATGCCAATCTAACAGCATCGGTTCACGCACTCACTTGTTGGTCTGTGACAGTTGTGGAAAAAAAGAACAGATTACGAATACCAATCCTAACTATAACCAGCTGTTAACTCTTACAAGTAGTCTCTGTAAGTGATGCTTACCTATTTGTGCGGTGCCCTCAGTCCTATATTCCTCAGTCTAATGGTAGACGGTATCCCTCTTCCTCTTCTGGTGGTCTCTGCAGTAATTCCTACATTGTTCACCAGTGTGGGGGATACCAACAACACTGGTCAAGGCCCAGGCAAGACTATTCCAGCTTTGTGACTAGTATTCCAAGCCACAATAGTTCCTCTGCAAAAGCTTGGGCCCATGTTCATTCACTAGAAGTCCAAAAAAACACTTTGAACTCCTGGACACTCATCTTTGAGCACAGAATCTCACACTTTCTCCATGAACACCAGAAATGCTTACCACAGCTCAAGATCACTGTAGAATGATGTTTTTCCAACAATTGCATGTATTGCACTTTCTGAGCGTGCACTTTTTGCTTTTGCAACATTTGAAAGTGTTGAGCATCACTCACCATCGAGCAAATATGGTAGGCGAGGTGTGCACTGCCAGGTAATGTGTTTGCGCGATGGCCAGAAGTCTTAATTGAATACATCCAGTTTTGTTTGTGGCTGTTTGGGTCATATCTGCTACCTGGTAGGTCATTTGACTGGTTTGTACACTGTCTCTCTGTGCACAAAACAGATGACAAAAGCCAAACACATTTGTCATAAGGGGGTATCACACAAACAGTGGCCACCCCAATAAATAAATAAATAAATAATAATAATAATAAATCAGTCTATGACATACACAGAAGAAAATGTTAGTACACATGAGATATGTCTACATAGGTCTAGATCCCAACTCTCACTCCAATGCACCTTCAGAAAACAGGATGGGTGCCTTACTCATCTTTGCCACACAAACAGCTTTGCAGCAAATAAATGAAGTTATAACTCATACAAACAAGTGCAACTGAATGTACACTGATATCAAGGCATAACCTGTTATTTGTAAATTTATTATATTTAATACATTTGGATGTAGTGTGCTTACTGATCACACAACCTGCTATGATTATTCCTTGCAAATGTACAGCTATGTCCTACCTTTGTGTGTTTCTTTGTTATACATTAGTTATCTGACCAGTAGACATGCAATGTGTAAGCCAGTCTATATAATTTACCTTAAAACATGTGAGGATATTAACTGGGAATACTATGATATGCAGTTACCATCAAATGAAGGGCAGGTTGGATGGCACAAACAAGTATAGAATGCTCTTTTGGGGGGACAAAGGTGAGTTCCTGTTGTGGCACAAACAAGGATATGTTGCTCTTGTTACACTCCTTGTTTTGCATCTAGCCTATTTGAACTTGTGAGGGTTGTGAAGTCAGAAACTGCAATGTGTCTCATTACTTTCTATCTTCTCTCTGTTATGATTTCCAATTACAAATGTACGGTACTAAACTGAGGGCATGCCGTGATCATCAGTAATTTGGAGAGGTATGATTGTCTGAATCTTTGATGCCTGAGGCCTACTACTTGCTTATGGACACATACAAGTCAAATAACTCTCTGCTGTCTGTCACATGTTACATTGATTCCTGTACAAAAGACTCTCACCTTTTACTTGCTTACTGCACCTACTGATGAAATACAAGGACATGCCATAATATCATTATACAATACAGTACATGTTCAGGACTTACCTTGTAAATGCAGCAGTTGTCACAGGGTCACTTGAGGGCTGACTTTGATGCAAGCAGTACACAGCCAATACATGGGGAGGTAAAGCATCTGGCTCTCAGTTGAGGCCAGCAGAGGTTGCAGACCTCCTGTATTTTGTCCCTGTCCACCCTGTGGCACTCTAAAATGTCCATGTTGTGTATGTTGTGATACATTAAATGTGGCCTAAAAACTCTTCTCCATCTTGGCCTAGGCCTATTATTGGCAGCAGCAGCATTGTCTGCAGCCTGTAGCACATACAAATTGAGTTAAGCAACAGCAGCTCCTAACATTTATCTCGGTATACTTTCTGTGTCTGTACTCCACTACTTTTGAAATCTACAGGAAAAAAACATCATGGAGTCAACTTGGTTGCTTTATAACTTGTTGAATAGCTTCACCAGATTGGTTAATTAGCATGCAATTCAGTTGCTTATGCTGTAGGGTTGCACCTTTTAAGCGGGCCAAAGTGGGACATAGGTGTGTGGCCAATATGACACTGACCACACCCTCTACCATGACATCACCACAGGACCAGTGAAGGAGATGCTATTATGAGTATGACGGATGGCTGCTGGAGTGGCTAGCTAGCTGGCTAGCTGGCTGCTGGAGTGGCTGGTTGGCTGGCTGCTGGAGTGGCTAACAGGCTGGCTACTGGAGTGGCTAGCTGGTTGGTGGGAGTAGCAGCTGGATGGATGAATGACTGGATGGATGGCTTGATGGATGGATGGCTGAATGAATGGATGCCTGGCTGGATGGCTGGCTGGCTGCATGAATGGATGGATGGCTGGCTGCATGAATGGATGCCTGGCTGCATGAATGAATGGCTGGCTGTATAGATAGATGGATGGATGGATGAATGGATGGATGGATGGATGGATGGATGGATGGATGGATGGATGGATGGATGGATGGATGAATGGATGGATGGATGGATGGATGGATGGATGGATGGATGGATGGATGGCTCGTTAAAAAAAAAAATCTTGGTCGTTTTTTTAACGGCTGTAGAAGCGCTTAAAACAAAGTGCTCCTACAGGGCTCTTCCTGCCCCAATCCCCACCCCTTTCATGAATTGCAGCAAATTGCTGCATGAATTAAAGCTTTGCCTGCAGGTCCGGGTTGGTGATGTAACTGAATTGCTGTGGAAAAGCCGGGAGTAATTCTGGCTTTTTCACTGCAATTCAGTGCGATTGAAAAGCTTGACTTTTCAAGTCCCACTACTTTGCACAGTGGGCAACAGTGTGAGGCAGCTGAACTTGTGAGTGTCCCACTGACAATGGGATGAGTGGCAACCTTATTATGCTGTGATTAGCATCTCTGATACAAAGGCTAAGACAGATGCAATCCAGAAATAATCTACCCCATTATAAAAAGGAAATGTGTAGCTGGCCAAACTGATGGTGAGGACACATACTACATCTTTGCAGGACTTCACAAAAGTGAATGTGTTCCAAAGATATCTTTACAGAGGAGTACTGAACTCCAGGATGTATGCTCCCCATTTTGTTACATACGTAATACATATGCTGGAATATATTAATGAATAATGTAAAGCAAAGCTTTTACACTTTTATCTGTATGCATTAGTTAGGAATGTACTGATGGCACGGCCACGTTTGTCAAGCCATTTCAGAACTACACAAGATTGAGAATACATGAAAATAGAAAGCTGCGTGATATATATATGTATAAATGTTTCAGGGACAGGTCCTTTGAAAGCACTTTTAGCATTTCAAAGATATTTTATTAGCAAAATGGTTCATGTGCCTGTTGTTTTGAGGGTGGGGGGAGCAAAGAAAAGGCACTGTTATGTCATAAACTAGAATGGAATGTTCTTTGGGGGTGTGGCACAGTTGAGTTACAGACAAAGGCTCTTGCCACTCCCATAATCCCTTTTTTAGGCAAGGCTCAAAAGTCAAACCCACCTCCATAGACAGCACAAGGAACAAGAAACTAAGGGTAATGCTGCTAAATGCCAGAAGTCTTAACCTCAAGATGCACGCACTCGAAGCTCTCCTCAGTATGGAGAACATCGATATCTGTGCAGTGACAGAAACCTGGTTCAAGGCTCCAGAGAGCACCCCAGCACTACCGGGTTATACCTCCTATCATGCTTTTTGGCCCCAAAACCCGGACCGAACCACAAAAGGAGGGGGAGTTTCCATATTTATCAAGGATATCCACACCTCCAGGTTAGTGGCATTGCACGAAGTATCGGAGACCATCCATGTGCAACTGACAGTGGGCAAGACTGCTTTTCAGTTTATAGCATCCTACAGACCACCCTCTCAAAGTCAGGAATCCCACTCGGCTTTCCTGAAAACATTGGAGAACATGAAGATCTCTCCAAACACCATTATATTAGGCGACTTCAGCTACCCAAACATAGACTGGGAGCATTACTCAAGCCCCAGCACCTTAGCCCAAAGGTTCCTGGAATTTATAAACTCAAATGCTATGGAACAACTAGTCACCACTCCCACAAGAGGGGATAACATATTAGGCCTGATCATTACCAACATGGGGACTCTATGCTCGATACCAGAAGTATATCCCTCATTGGTAAGATCAGACCATAAATTAATTTCACTGGATATCCACTTCCCGACCCCACCCCCAGCCCAGAAAACCACAGTGAAAAACTTCTCAAAAGTGAACTTCACACTTCTCAAAACCGAAGTGGAATCCTTCAAGGCCCCAGGGCCAGTGGAAACTACGGCCCAAACTTCAGAATCCTATATAAATGTATTCTACGGACATCTCCAGGAATGCATGGATCATGCTATCCCAAACAAAATCAAGACCCAATCATCCAAAGGCAGGTGTCCAGTCTGGTTGACCCCAGCCATAAATAAACTGTACAACAGAAGGAGGAAGCTACTACATGATAGAGCAAAATCCCTAAAAGGGAAGGCATCTCTGATTAGTACTAGCAAAAAATTACAATCCCTCATAAAATCCTCCAAGGCCAGCTTCGAGAGAAAAATTGCACAGGACACTAAAGACAATCATAAGGCTTTTTTCAGTTATGTTAGGAACCTGGGATGCAGCTCCCAGACTTGTTCTGAGTTGATTCTAAACGACAAAAAATACACTGAACCCACAGACATCACCAATATCCTGGCAGACAGGTTCAGTGCAAACTTCTCCACCCCCTCCCTCCCAAAAGAGCAAGTATCTATCCCAGCAGAGTGCAGCCTCCCAAACATCTCTGATGCTCAGGTGAAGGCCGCCCTCTCCAAAGCAAAAACCACTGCTTCCATGGGACTAGATGGTGTCCCGGGTTGCGTCCTACATGAACTCCAAGAAGAACTAATCCCTCAAGTAAAACTGCTGTACAATCTCATCCTCACTACAGGATACGTGCCCAAAGAATGGTGTACAGCAACAGTGGTCCCACTCCACAAAGGTGGCGCCTCTATGGACCCTGGAAACTATTTCCCCATTAGCCTGACTAGCCTTGTCTGCAAGGCTATGGCGAGGATCATCATGGAACTCATAAACAAAGACATTGGGGACCTACAGACACTAGATCCTACCCAATTTGTCTTTGTCAAGGGCAGATCCTGCCTTTTGAACCTGGTCAACTTCTTCGAAACAGTCACCAAGGCCATAGATGAAGGGAAGGTAGTCCACACAGCCTATCTGGACCTCGCGAAGGTATTTGACACAATAGCCCACTCGGGCATCATAGATAAGCTATCCAGCCTAAATATAAACCCCTATGTCACAAGATGGGTCGCAAACTGGCTCAAAGACAGAACCCACAGAGTCAGAGTTGCTGGAGCCATGTCAGACTCGACATCGGTCACAAGTGGCATCCCACAAGGTTCTGTCCTGGGACCTCTCTTGTTCGGTATTTACTTTTCTGAGGTACAGGCCAATGTGGGAGGACTATGGCTCACCAAGTTCGCAGATGACTGCAAACTTGGCGCCATAATCGACTCTCCAGCTGACACAAACATCCTTCAAAAAAGTCTAGCAGAGATGGATAACTGGTGCCAGAGCCATGGTCTAAAGCTAAATGCCAAAAAGTGTATAGTCATACCCTTTGGCAAAAACAATGTGCCCACAAATTACCACATAGGTGGTAACCCATTAAGTACAGAGAAAGTAATTAGGGATCTGGGGACCCAAGTTGATAGCAATCTCTCCTTTGACAACCACATTGCCAAAGTGGTTAGAAAGACCTTCTACATAGCCCACCTCATCATGAAAGGATTCACATCTAGATCAAGAGAGGTAATCGTGCTCTTTTATTCATCCCTCATCAGGCCCATCATAGAATACAATGCCCACTTTGGGATGTACCTTACCCGACACCTGCAGCAATTAGAAAGACCCCAAAAGTACCTCACCAGGAGGATCAAGGGACTCAAACAGATGCCATATGCTGCTCGGTTAAAAAAACTCCAGCTCTAATCAGTTGCATACCGCCTACTTCAAGGCGATCTATGCCTGACATATAAAGCTATGTCCAACCCAGAATTAATGGACATGCTCCACCTCAGTAAATCTAAATCCCTTAGAGCCACGTGCTCGAGGGACTTGAACCTCAGCACAGAAATAAATAGAACATGCTGGAGGGACAGCTTCATAACCCAGAGGCTCCCTTCGCTCTGGAATAGAATTCCAATTCATGTTAGGCAGAACACCTCACTGACTCTCTTCAAGAAAAATCTTGATGAGTGAATGGGGGATCGTAGGTTTGTCCCGGGGATTACTTCCATGTCACTATTAGACAGAGGCACAGTAAATGAAACTTTAAAAAGGGCACAGTATACTCAAATCAAGGGGTGGCGTAAGCCAAACACAATCGGGCTAGGCTTATAAATGCCCCAGGGCAGATAGCCTAGTATGAACCTATGAACCTATGAACCTATAATGAACATACAAGGATATGTTGCTCTTCCTACTATCCTTGCTTTGCATCCTGCCTTTTGTTAGTGTTTCATGTTTGTAGACTGTTTATGTTTT
Source organism: Protopterus annectens (assembly GCF_019279795.1). Classification (NCBI taxonomy): domain Eukaryota; kingdom Metazoa; phylum Chordata; order Ceratodontiformes; family Protopteridae; genus Protopterus; species Protopterus annectens. Next base: position 252,984,534 of record NC_056744.1, on the reverse strand, counting down.
TCCAGTGGATGCTACTGATTACCTATCTTTATTGTTTTAGCTGGAAACAGTTACTTTGTAGTTATGTGATCCTTATCTGTATTCTCATTCTGTTGCCTTTTATGACACAAACAATGTCAGTGAGGTTCAGACCCCCACTCCCCCTCAGTGAAGCAGAGAACAATATCATTGTTGACACTCTCCATTAAAACAGGACATTTCTGCTGGGAAGGGGTCTGCCCAATATGGATGAAAGGCTATGAGTATGGCAGCAAATTGTTGCCAATATCAATTCTGTGGGCAGCAACAGCTGGACATATAAACAGATGCACCACAGGGCCACTGATATGATTACCTCTACACAGAACTGAGAAGCTGCTGTTGCCTGAGAGCAAAGGGTAACCAAGGGCGGTCTTACTTCAGAACAACCTTTCACCCCCAATGAAGAGTTCCTGTCAAATATCCTCCAACATGACAGCTCACAGCAGAGTGGACCACAGCATGGCCTTGATGTGGCCGCCACTCCTTCTGAGTCCAGTAGGATCTTCCAGGTAGGCTTTGTTATATGATCAGTTGAATACTGTTGTATAGTAAAACAATTGAAATAAAAGTTACTTCTGTGTCACATGTGTTTTTTTGAGGGGGTTGATGACTGCTACAGTGATAAGCTCAGTTTAGAGTTGTCAGCCACATTCTTGTTGAACATACAGTTAATGCAGATATAGAGACGTACATGTAGTACCCCTTGTGTTACTATTAAATGTGAAGATGTTGCCCTTACCTCTTGTCTAACTTATTTCAGGACTATCAGGAATCCAGTGACGTATGCCTCCTGCAGATTGTAAGCCAAATATCAATTGAAATATCATAATGTGTCATTTTAGGCCTGTTGTCTGTATTGCAATACTGCCTGTAATATTGGCAGCACTGTTAGTTGTTTAGCATATATTACACCATAGTAGTGCAGGTATTAATGTATGCCTGTGTTTCCTCCTTTTTATCACAGGTGATCATGACAGTGGGAGTGTGGGCCCTGTGCCACTGATGTCAGAGTTTCATCAGACACTGGTGATGAGGGGTGGTGAAACTGAGGCATGGTCAGGGGATGCAGAGGTTGAATCTGACACAGAGGTTGACATCTAGCCACCCCCTTCATTTTCCCCAAACACAACCAGTATGCTTAAGCCTACCCAGTCCACTGAGCCCACAACTATTGGACAGGTGGAGGGTGAGGACATTATCAGGGAAGTGTGGTTACTGTGGCTTCAGTACCTCTTGAGTCTGGCCGTAGCCAAAGTGTGGGTGAGGTGCCATGAAGAAGGGTTGATAGTGGTGCTAGGAGGGGGCCTGCTGTCCCTCCTCTACCTGGTGCAGTTTTTTCTTCCTGTGTCACTCAATGCATGTTTAGGTCCATCATGGAGGCACAGGCATGTTCAGAAAGGAACTCCAGACAAATGCTCAGGATTGTAGATGTGGCATAGGTTGACATGCATGACTGCTTCCACCATGTTGTCGATTCATTGGATTGGATGAATAACATGTCAGAACAAGGGGTGTCGGTGAAAGACTGAATAGTGTCTGTCTGGAATGAGCAGTGTCTGTAATGGAATGTCTGCTGCGAGGGGAATGGCATCCACATGGGCGTAGGTCAGCCATAACATTTGCTGATGGCCAAATTGGCCATGCACAATCATGCTTTTGTAGTAGCAGTACTTCCACTTGTCTGTTAGTGAGTGCTTTGTCCACACCCAGATGTGGCAGGCCATGAGGTCATGGTCCTTGGTGTTCTTGTACAGGAAGCACATCTAGCAGACATCAGTCACGTTTAGGTAGCAGCACTACATCTGATCTTGGGAGTGGACGTGTCAGTGCATCTCCTGGCAGAACCAGTTTTCATGGTCATAGGCAACAATGATGAACTGCCAACTCCACCATGCACAGCTCACACCTGTCTGTCATACCAAGATGTAGAGCTAACACTGAGCTTTCTGTGTTCATGCAGACTTTCACACACCACTGTCACATGGAGGACCCCTGCAGACACACACACATCAGTTACATGGTTCAGCCATTCCTGCTTCCCTTTCTTACTCATACACACTCACCAATCTTTTTTGTCAGCCTTGGTTTCCTGCCCAACCCCCCCCCCCCCCCCCACACACACACACACACAATACCCTGTGCAAGTGATGATAACTGTACCCTATACCTGTTTTTTCTCTTTTGGATTCAGGGATACAAACACTTTGTGTCTGATGCACAGGGTGCATAGCTACATTAGTGCTTAGTATACTTTAATTTGTGTTGTTGAACTGATAGTACCTCTAACTTATATTTGCCTTGTGAAGTTATACATTGGCATCATCATGTCAGCACTGTCCAGTGTATTCTCTTGTAAGGATTGTAAGGGTTGTGAAGTCAGGAACTGCAATGTGTCTCATTACTTTCTAACTTTTCTCTTAAATGATTTTCCAGTACAAATGTATTAAGACATCATAAGACATGCCATCCCAGTCAGTTTTCAGGATTGTATGACAGCACTGTAGTCAAACTCATCAGAATAGTAATAAAGTATAATGAAGTCTTTTGCATGAATCTCCCCAGACATATGCAGCAACTCGACAGACCAACCATGCCATGATGTATGTCGCTAGATTAAAAGATATCTCACTGTAATCTGTCTGGTATCCGATTATATTGTAACTGTTATTCTAAGCCTCTTAGTTTTGGTTTAAGCAGTTTTGGGCTTCAGTCCAGTTGTTTTGCATTAAGAAAGATTGTAGTCTACACTTTTCTGGGAGGATAAGGTAGTGTCTGCCCTTCTCAGCTGGGAATTGCTGGTTGAAGACGTATTGTACCTGTTACTTTAATTGCCTTTGTTCTGGTTTAAGCACTTGGGTTCCAGACCAATTATTCACACTAGGAAGGTTTGTATTCTACATTTTCATGGGAGTATTCTACGTAATTACTGCTTTATTTATTTATTTATTTATTTTTTTTGCTGTTGTGGCTGCCATTTTCTGCACTTTTAATTTCTAATACTTCTGCATTTTATAGTATAGGCTATATTCAGGCTTGCTGAATCTAGACTGTTTGGTATCATTTTTGCATTAAAAACCAGCTACTACGAAGGCCCCCTTTACCCTTGTGGCAAAGGTGTGCAACTAAGGACTCGTCTGAGTTGGTATTGCTGGAATAAGGCTCAATTTTGGGCTTTCCCTTTTGTTTACATGTTTAAAATCATTTAACGCTGCTTGTATTTCAGCACTGTGTTTGGGCAGGTTTGTACTCATTTTACTGGAGCTACTCAGATTTTGCATTGCTGCCCTGTGAGCAACTCAGTTATGCATTGTGAATCATTGATCCCTAGCCCTCCATAGAAAAGCTACTTTTTGTTAGTCTTTCAGCAAACCTGGTCCATCTAGCCCAATCCTCACTAGTTACTACAGTATATGCCTGCCATAATGGAGGGAGAGTTTCCCACCATTTCTCCAACCAGCCTTTCAGAAATTAAGACCTCAAAATGAGCATGAAAGAACCAAAGGCAGAGGTGAATGCATCTTCATTAAAGACAAATTACAGCTCAAGACTGGTCAAACAGTATGACTCCCTACAGCTACTCCAAGTCCAACTAACTGTAGGTAAAACCCCCTTCCATATTATTGATAATGATAGGTCCCCCACCATGAACCACCAGAACTACTCTGCCTACCTTGATCTACTTGAGTCACTCACTATACAGCCAAACACCTTGGTCATAGGTGATTTCAACTATGCTCCCATCAATTGGGAGTCATATATGAGCACAAACATGCTCGCCCTAAATTTCCTGGACTCTGTTGATACAAATGCTCCGGAAAAGATAGCCTACATCCCCACAAGGGCCTTGAATGCCCTAGACTTAATACTTATCAACATAGGGGATCTCTGCACTACCTCCTGTGTGTTGCCCTCCCAAGTAAGGTCTGATCATAATTTTGTCTCATTGAAATTAACAGTCATACCTGACCCCCCCCCCCAACAGCAAATAAACTATAGCCTCCTAAGATATGGCATAAATAGTTTCAGCCCTCCTGCTACCACTGTCAGCAATGTCTGCTATACAGAGATGTACACAAATGCCCTGTATAAACACCTCTACAAATGTATAGTATCGGCTGTACCTGAACGGATCAAAACAAGGTCCTTGCAAAAAGACCAAGCAACCCTGGTGGGCATCAAGCACAAAAAGGTTATACAACAAGAGGAAGAAACTAATGTCTAACAACACAAGGGAACTGATTCAGCAAAAGTAGGACACCCTCCACTACTTGAACAAGCCAATTATATAGTGAAACTAGCATCCTTAGGTAAAGATAATCAAAAGGCATTCTTTAGCTACATCAGAAATCTAAAAGGGAAGGCCAAGCTTTGTGCCAAACGAGTAGTGGATGGTACCATTCATAGTGACCATGAGGACATCGCCAACCTGATAGCAGACAGATTTGGCATAAACTCCCCCCCCCCCGTCCCCACCAGACATACCCCAAAGCATACCTGTCACCAGTACTCTAACTAGCATCTCCAAATAGCAGGTTATAATCACATTCTCGATGGCCAAAAAAACAGCCTCTATGGGATTGGATAGCAACCCAGGCTACCTACTAAATGGTCTAAAACAGGACCTAGTGCAACCAATTGAGAGTCTCTTCAACCTCAGTCTAAGTACTGGCTTTGTCCCAGCAGAGTTGAAAATAGCAACAGTACTTCCCTTGCCCAGAGGGGGTCCATTAACTGACCCTAGGAACTATAGACCCATAAGCCTAAATGACCATATCTGCAAGCCCGTGGAGAGAATAATTATGGACCTTATCAACAAAGATATGTGTGACCTTTAACCTCTTTCCCCAACCCAATTTGGCTTCATTAAGGGTAGATCATGCTTATTAAACTGGTGGACTTCTTTGAGAATGTCACCAAAGCCCTTGATGAAGGCAAAACAGAACATACAGCCTATCATGACTTAGCCAAGGCTTTTGACACAATTCCCCATTCAGGCATCACTGAGAACCCACAAAGCTGGGAATTAATCCAAATTCTCTAGATGGGTAGCCAACTGGCTCACCAACAAAATGCATACAGTCAAATTTGGAGATTCCACCTCTTCCAGCAGACCAATTACCACTGGTGTACCACAAGGATCTGTGCTGGGCCCCATACTGTTTGGAATCTATTTCTCAGAAGTCCAGGGGAAAATAGATAGCCTGTAGTCTATCATGTTCACTGATGAATCATTGAGTCCTCCGGTGATCCTGACATACTACTAAAAAGGCATATACAGACAAATGATTGGTGCCAAAGCCATGGACTTAAATTAAATACAAAATCTGTGTTATCATCCCTTTCTGCAAAGAGGAAGTCCCTGAAATTTACAGTATTAACAGTAGCCACTTAGCTCAAACCCTGTAGTGAGATATTTGGGAACATAGGCTGATAGCAACCTTAACCTCGACCACCATGTCTCCACAGTGGTAAGGAAGGCCTTCTATGTTGCACATCTCATAATTAAGGGCATCACATCCAGAGCTAAGGATGTTATAAATCCCCGTACTCATCTCTTATAAGACCACTAATACAGTACAATGTTCCCTTCAGTATGTACATTACCAGAAATGTGCAGCAGCAGGGGTTTCTCACTAAGAAAATACAGGGCCTTCAACACATGACCTACATGGATAGACTGAAGACCCTGTCACTGTACTTTGTAACTTATAGAGTCCTGAGAGGTAACTTATGCCTCACCTACAGAGCAGTCACAGACCTGCCCTAATGGAAATGCACATCTACAAATCACATGGGACAAAATTCACTGACTCTAGGAATTCTAAACTTGACTGCAACATTAACAGGACATGTTGGAGAGACAGATATTTCTCCCAGAGATTGCCACTCCTCTGGGACAAACTCCAAATTCATGTAAAACAGAGTTCCTCAATGATCCTGCTTAAGAGTAACTTAGAGAACTGGAAGGGAGAACACATTTTCTCCAGGGGTCTCACCTATGGCCCTCTTGAATAAGGTCAGTTGGTGCTGATTATAGACCCTCACTGCAAACAAAGACCACAAAACTTGGTCAACAAGGGAACAAGGGTATAACATGGCTAGGCTTATAAAGGCCCTGGGGCCAATAGCCTAGCAACCTCCTATGAACTTAAGGTGACATCTACCTGGATTCCAGGCCAGTGTGTGATCATGCCTGGTGGGATGACTGCATATGCAATAATCTGATATAGCAGATGACATATGCATTGTCTTTTGAGCATATGGCAATAATAGTGTCCCACATGTTGATGTAAAATGCTCCTGTAATGCCAAGTAACAGCTCACACACACACACACACACACACACACACACACACACACACACACACACACACACACACACACACACACACACACACACACACACACACACACACACACACACACACACACACACACACACACACACACACACCTGGCTGCAATGAGAATAGAACCCCTACTTATCTAAGTATACAGGCTACAAAACACAGTACATTATGCAAGCACCATAGCACAAGTCTGACATCAGCAGTGCATGTTAAACAGTAGAAGGTGGGAGGTCTGTCTGAAATGGCTATGTAGGCAGGTCCAAGTATCAAAACAATGGCCAGTGGTGCCATTTTAGAAGCAACTGTAGGAAAGCACATCTACTCTGTTGAGTAAAGACACACGCATGCACAACGTTGACTGCAGTGAGAACAGAGCCCCTATCAATCTAAGTGCACAGACTACAGTAAGTCTGACATTTCTATAGCTGTAGGTCAACTTATAGTGGATGACATCAGCAGTGCATGTTGGAGAGATGAAGTTGGAAGGTCTGCCTGAAATGGATGTGTAGGCAGGTGCAAGTATTAAAATACCGCCAATTTATGGGATTGGGGTAGTAACTGCAGGATATGCACATACTCTTCTGGCTAGACACACACACACACACACACACACACACACACACACACACTTGACTGCAGTGAGAATAAAACCCCTACTTATCTAAGTACACAAGCTACCGAACTCAGTAATTTATGTAAGCACCATGGCACTAGTCTGACTTTTATATGGCTGCAGATGAACTTATTGTAGATGACATTAGCAGACCATGTGGGGGGCAACAGGATGGGAGGCCTGCATAGGCACATAGATTCATAGGTTCATATGAGGCCTGTAACCTAACAGAACTTGTGTGTGTAGAAGTCTAGCTGTATAAAAACACAAGTACCCAAACTGAGCATAGCTGGATGTTTGAGTTTAGCAGAGCAAGGTTGTCAGCAGCACCGACTGACCCTGTCCATGAGAGAGCACTCAACATTTTATATTGCACTTTATTGTGTGATTGATATATGTGTGTAAAAAATACTGATACCCCTGGGTAATATTATCTCTGGTACAAGAAGGCAGTGAAAGTAATTTTATTCATTTTACATTTTAAACTCAGCATTTTTTAAATTATAATGCATTCTATATGCATTTCATCTTGCATTACAAGATTTTACTATATGAACACTAGCAAATAATGTCAAATGAGCTTAACACTTTTGCTCATATCCCTGTCTCCTCATTTTTCTGATTAAATATTTGTTGGCTCATTAGCTGTGAATCTAAGTTAAGAGGCAAGCAGATGATTATGTTATGGTTCATGAAGCAGAAGAAAAAATAGTCATGCATCATTTTGCTTTGTGACCACTTTAAACTGTATTTGAATCAAATAGGCCAGCATTTTTTGTGCAATGATGTACAACTGGGATTTTAAATTGATTCAGTCTTAATTATCTTGTAATGTTAAAGCCAAAACACATTTATGTATATCCTGAGTATGAGCAGAAGATTAAACCCATTAAAAACATCAGGTCAAAAACAAATTACCATTTTCTGTTTATACACTGTCTACTAACATACATTCATTTAAATGGAGATTTGTATGCATTTGGATTCTATCGCACATTCATGAGTCCCTTTGCTAATGAGACACCAGAATGTTAGGACTTAGATTTTCTGTGTAATAATGATTTATTCACTATGGGATCATTTTAGTGATTATCTGTATTGTCTGTTATAGCAGTTATTTTACCGGATTAATTAGAGTTAGTGTTTCATATGCATATTTTATATTTAAACAATATAATTCCTACTGCGGTATAGTCATGGTTCTGCAAAGTGGTAATTAATTCCTCTTTCTGTGAAATATTAACACAAATAGGGAACTATGATTTTTATATTAGTAATGGCATGTTTGACAAATTCTTCTCTGGGAAAACTCAGGCTGCTCATATTGTGGTCTCACCATATTCAGCCTGAGCTATATATATTTATTTACAGCTAAATTTACAGTTCAGTTTGAACCATCAGCAGTGACACCATGTTGAATAAGTGTGCTCATCCTAGATCAAAAAATAAGTCTCTTTCTCTTGCTCTCTTTTTGTTTTGTTTTGCTAATTCCCAGTGTCTGCCAACTAAGTTGATTGGTCTTCAGTTAAAGTGCATTTCCAATTACCTCTTTATTGCATTTGCTGCCATTACTGAAGGGTTTAGTACTAAGTGTCTGGCATTAACTGCTTGTTACCAATGAAGCATGTTTGCTAATGTTTGAAAGCAATTTCTTTTCTTTTTCTTTCTCCTTAATGTGTGGAGCAAAGAGCATAACCATTGAAGAAACAAAAGACCTGTCCTGCTTGCTCCATAGATGAGCAGCACCAGATGAAGAAAAGAACAAATATTATTTATTTATTTTTTTTTTCAACTTGATCAGGGAAAGGGTGCTAGACTGAGATGTAGCACAATAAATGCTATCTAGACCACTGCCAGTGACACATCTCTGCAAATATCGGCTTTAGTCATGAAGTTAAAAGGCACTCTATATTACAGAGAATACCAGCTCATTGGAATCGTTATATTCTCCAAATAAAGTACTTCCTTTAATTGGTTTGAATATAATCTGAATGAATGGACAGGGAACTGAAAATTCTCCCCTGGTTTAGCACCCTTTCCTTTATGGATTAGGGTGATATGTAAATGGTCTGCTTGGCTCTGTTTATTCATACTTAAATTACAAGGGCTAAACCTTTCATGGGAATGTAGGGCTAGGCTTTTAAAGACCCTCACTGATCAATAGCCTAGTAAGTACCCATGAATCTATACAGATATAAGTTTAGACATAGATTTAAATATATATATTTCTTTGTGAGTGAGAAATTCTATTTTTATTGCTTCTGAAAATTCCTCATAGGAAAATTATCTTCACTGCACTAGGAAGAGAACACTGTAACATACTGTTATCTAGAGAAGCAATTTATATAGTTTTTTACTTTCAGACAAATGGCCCCTCTTGATGAAGGAAATTTCATGCAAAAAATAAATAAAACAAATAACATCACTAAATTAGTATAACGGATGCCATACAGCGCTGTGAAATGTTTAGCATTGAAATGTGTGTGTTTTTTTTTTTTCCACTGCAGATTTCAAATAATTATCCATTACTACAGCGGGATGCTAGTGTTTAGCTACTATGTCAAATACTTAGTTTTAAAGGTTACAAGACAAAACACGGGATACTGTGCAAATAATTGGTTGTATATTGATCTGTATGACAAGACATCAGTGTTTTCTTTATAGAATCACAGAATCATGGGATGTACAAGGCCATGTGGCTCTCTATGCCTCACCAATGCCTAACCTTAGACCTAACCTCCTTTTCAAGGAGTGCTCGGCCAGTCATACTGATGTCGAGTTTATGAATACCCATTCGAATTTATTAATACCCATTCAATCGTCTCAAATCTATAAATACCCATCCATTTGTGTAATTCCTTCTTAAAGAAAATACCGTGCCACATTTCTTGATTAGGAAAGGAAGTATTTCTCAGAGAACAGGTAGTCATTGAGTAATAAATCTGTCTCTCCACTGTGACTTGTTTATTTACTGAATCAAGTTCAAATCTCTAGTTCTAGCCTTCACTGAACTGTTTAATTTGTGGAAATAAGAAGTCTTATACTGACAAAATCCATTATGGCCTGGAAATAAGGGTACATATCACCACTAAGGAATCTTTCAGACACTGAATCTCTGTATTCAGTGTCTGAAAGATTCCTTAGTGGTAATTTGTACTCTTATTTCCAGGCCATAATGGATCTGTCAGTATGAGTCTTAGACTGATGGATCCATTATGGCCTGGAAATAAGGGTACAGATCACCACTAACGAATCTTTCAGACATTGAATACAGAGACAAGATCTCTAGCCTCTCTTGGTAGCTCAGGTTCTTTAGGCCCATAATTTATATTTATTTATTTATTTGTTTGTTTGTTTGTTTCTTTGTTTATTTTTTTGTATCAGGAACCTTTGTGGTCTCTCCAACTCCTAGATATGTTTCATAAGACACATCCCAAAGGGGATATTGTATTTGAAGATGGGCTTGATCAGTGCTGAATATAGAGGGTAAGGATTTCTTTAGGTCTGGAGGAAATACACTTTTTGATCTGTTGTTCCAGTAAGAAGGGATTCCTGAATATTGTTGCAACATGTTGGTAAAAGGAAAGGGAATTATCTGCTCATGTTCCAAAATCTCTCACATCTTCATTTTGAAGTGGGGTATTTTTTATACTATGAGGTGGATATAGGGCATGTTTGTCAAATGTGACAATACTGTTTTTTTAGTGTTTAGATTTATCTGATTTTCAGAGCCTCGACTATTAACATGTGTAAATTCACTTTGGAGCTTCTCCATATCAGAAATAAATTTGTATAACACCCAGTTTACAATCATCGGGAAGCTTGTATAACCAGTGTTCCTCATTTCTAATTTGGAGATCAGAGAAATCTATGCTGAATAGCAGATGTCTCGGCATTGATCCCTGTAATATCTAATGGTTACTTTCATGATCTTTGAGGATGTGCCTAACATTCTCACAGTAGGGGTTCTGTCTCTCAGCCAGTTAGCTGTCCATCTAACTACATAGGGATCAATCGGGAGTGAGAACTTTTATTTTGTTCATAATGTTGGCATGTGGTATGGTAACAAATGCCTTGGTGAGGTCATGGTATTTTTTGGGATAGGCTGGTGTTACCCACTCAAACAATTCACTACCTTTCTTAAACAAGGTCTGCTCTTAACAAAGCCAAATTGCTGGAGGTCAATTCTTTTCATTTTTTATATCATTTTTTTATATTGAAGTTTACCTGGGCTGTTAAGATATTTTCATTGGCTTTGCAGATAAGGCCTATCAGACAAATTGTTCTGGATTTTCTAGGATATGTTGTGGGGGGGGGCATCTTTGAAAAGTGTCATTACAACTGCTGCCCATCAAAACTCATGGGTAATGTCAATGGATAATCTCAGGCTGAATAGTTGTACGCTTCACTTTTTCTTTAGTTTTAGTATGGACTGACAGATTTATAAAGTTTCTTAGGTAATCACAGAATTTATCTGCATAATAACTTACTAATGCTGTCAACATTCTGGAGGTCGCAGTTACACTTGAAATTAGATAATTTGTCACAGAACTGTATGTCTGAAATATGAATGTTGCAATATTTGAATCTGCTGGCTTAGGGATTTTGAAAGAGAAGGTTACCAATTTGTGATCAGACATGACTAGGGAAGAGTACACCAGTAGGATACTGCATATAGACAATATATTTGTAAGGACTTGGTTGAAAACATTTTGTCAACACTCTAGTGGACTCTTTGACTATTTGATCCAGGAAATTTTTCTTTTTGAGAGCAAGGAATTTTGGGGCATAGCCTCCATTTGAAGTATCAGTCTTCAGTTTATCAATGGGTAGTTAAAGTCTCCCAGGACAATAACATGTTTGTGCATTTGAAGTTCATTCAATGTATTTAAGAAATGGGCATATTTTTTTTGGGGGGGGGTCATTGAGGGAGTCTCATAAGATGCTATGATCCCATAGTTCATTTTATCTAGGGAGAGCTGAATCTCAATAAGTTTATTTTGAGGGTCTGTATTTATCCCCCTTGAGCTAATGTGTCATTTAACAAAAATAATAATATACCACAGTTCCCACTGGGTCTAAAGTTATGGTAGGTACACACCCTTGCTATAGAGGGGGTACTTTCTGCACTTTAAAAAAAAAATCAGTAATAATACACATATAAATGTGCACCAAATGCAGGAACATGTCAAGCTGAAGCAAATTATTTAGACTCCTAGCACTGAACAGCATCACATTAATATTGTCAGGTGATTTGTTTGTTTATTATTTTTTTAGGTTGTAAGATCCATTAGTTGGACTATGTTTAAAAAAGTACTATGGTGGCAGACATGCTTTAGCCAGTATGTGGAGCCCTGGAATAAGCCAGTCTTGGCAAAGCAATATTTAATCCTCCCTCAAATGACACTAGTTACTCAGCCAGTTGTTGAAATGAATCATCTTTTCCTTGAAACTCAGCATCATTCTTAGTTGAGGTTGGATTCTGCTCAAGACCAGAGTCTTTTCTACATTTGTGACATGAATGAGGAGCCTAGAAATGTAAACAGCTTTTAAGCAACTTTTTTCTCCAACCAATAATGCTAGCTTTCTTGAAACAGCAGCAATATAGCCTGTCCCACAGAATAACCGAGACTGTCTGCCAGATTACCAACATACTTGGCTAAAACTTAGCTTCACTTTATCAAAATGACACATATCACTCGATCAAATGTCACATGTCATTTGGAGCTGATTGCTTTACACTTTTGTTTTTGCAGTTTGGGCAGTGTGGTTTGGCACTGTAAGGAAAAACAGATAATTGTTTTTGTATTTACTACTATAACACTGCTTGCTTTATTGTGATACCAGGTGTCTTTCACTGGGGCACAAATTGTCACTCATTACTGGGAAGTCCCTTTCATTGTGGTATCAGGTAGGACTCATTTCTTGAAGTCTCATTTTGTGCTTTTTCCAATTTCTGTCCTTCTAGCTGGTTATCCGATGCTTTACTTTCTAACTGGTCCTAACTTAGTATCCTTGATATTAACCAACCCTTGGGGGGGAACTACCTTGGCCATAGGTGGGTTAGGAAGGGGCTGTAGAAATACATACCAGAACTTCTCAAGGAAGGGGTGTAGAAATACATACCAGAGCTTCTCACTGTGCCATATACTCTGTCAGATATGAGGGGGATTTTGTGTGATGCCATAACTGAATGAGGCTACTGACATGTCATGCACCATTGCATATAACATCAGTTTGTTCTAGCTCCGCCATCTAAAGATAAATATTTTAACAGCAGTCAATCTTACTAGGAATCTTGTGATGTAGAACTAGGAAATATTTACTCATCAAATAGTTTAAATTTGGTTTATCTTACTGAAGAAACACAGATTTTATTTTTCAGTTGATGGTGATTATTAATATTTTTTTTCTAGGTGCCTTTTTCCCATGGCTGCCAAATATCCAGGCAAATATTAAGTAGATTGGTGTTCCCTCTCACTGACTTCTTAGTAGTGAGACATACATTAATATGAAGGCCCTAACCTCTCTCTTTGGGTGGTAATGTAGGCATGTACATTACTTTAAGGACCACCTATGCCACTTTATCAGCTCACATGCACTCATTCACACTAAGTTACTACTGCTGACTTGGGATGGACATGGTCATGTCATACCTGCTTTGGCCTTCACAGTTTCATCTCCATCCCTCCACTCTGGAAGTGATCAGTTCAGGAGCAGTAGGCACTTATCCCCATCTGCCTAGGATGGCAGTGCCCTTATTATTATTAATATTATTGTTATTAAAAGTTATAATACTAATTTATTTTTAAGGGGAATTGCCTCAAAAGTGTTTAATTTGACAGGTAATACAGATGATTAAAGCTACAAGGTGTTACTAAGCTTCTTGCTGTGGTCCAGGGTTTGTTTCCATCAGCATCCATTTGTCTATGGTATGGCTCTAAGTGTGTCACTCAACCTGAGTGTGATGGTGAAATGGGGCTCAGCTGTTTAATGGTCTCTAGGGCCATATGTCTCACATATACCTATGATCCTACAAATGGCCAGAAAATCTACTGCAACAATTAATCTTTAAGGTATATCTGCATATAATAACTTGTGCTGAAACAGCGAATGAGTTATTGTTTACATCTTCTGATACTGATGATGAACATGATAAAAGCACATTCAGGAGATAGACATGGCAATTTCAAAATATATGCACAGGGTCTGCAAGCACATACATCATTTCACTAACTTAAATTACTGTCAACAGGACTGTAATGAGGTCTTCTTCTTCTAACTTCAGCTACCTAACTATAATGGGAGGAGGATATAAGCAAAACATTATAGATCCCCTTAAGCTTAAACACCAAGACTATAGGCAACAGTTGTTCCAACCTCTTGGCTTATGAGGCAGTGAATTTGAAACATATACTTGGTCATAAACACCACTTCTTTCCTTACATTGTGATTTCTCATCAGATATTAACTGAGAAACCATAGACAATATTCTAATAGTCTACTTTTACCCTCCATCCTCTATGGTTTCCCCATTTTCACTAACCTACGCACATCTCTCCAAAACAAACTGCAGTCATGCTACTATAAAATAGCCAAATTTGTCTCATACATGCCAACTCGCACACATCATTGCCTGGCCATTAAATCTATAAAATGGTTTGAGATCTGTCATTACCTACATTACTCCCAACTTTCTCTCACCCACAAACTACTAAATAATTTATTTATTTATTTATATTTGTTTACCATTAAATTCCGACTGGACGCAGGTCCTTTTTTCAATGGACGACCTTAGCTCCCAGTGCAAGTTGGCATGCTGGAGACAAATTTGGCTATTTTATAGAAGCATGACTTTTGCCCATCCCTTCAAACTATAGGATCATAGGTTCATAGGTGTGTACTAGACTAATGGCCCTGGAGCCTTTACAAACCTAGCCCATAGAATTACCCTGACATCGTGACACCCGACCTTAGTTCCCAGTGCCTCTATCGAGTAGAGCCACTGGAGTGATCTCCAGTGTGAATTTTCTACTTCCCACCTACTCATCAATGTTTCTCTTGTAGAGGGCCAGTGAGGTGCTCTGTTTGACATGTATGGGAAGTCTATTCCAAAGCAAGGGCAGTCTCTGGGTTATGGACCTGTCCCTCTAGCACATTCTGTTGATTGTGGTAATGAGGTTGAGGTCACTGGAGCATGTGGTGCGGAGGGACTGGGATTTCTTTAGATGTAGCATTTCTAACAGAGCAGGGTCAGACATGGCTTTGTATGTCAAGCAGAGATCACCTCTAAACAGGCGATATGAGACAGAGAATAGTTGACTTTTTTGAGTCTGTCCATATAGGACAAGTGTTTAAGGCCTAGGCGGCCTCTCCAGTTATTGTGGGTGTCTAGTGAGATACATGCCAAATGGGGCATTGTACTCGATGATTGGCCAAAAGAGGGAAGAGTAGAGGGAGACAATGACCTCTTTCTTCCTGGATGCAAAACCCTTCGAAAAGAGATGTGCCACACAGAAAGAGTTTCTGACCACAGTGGCAATGTGGTTGTCAGAAGAGAAGCTGCTGTCAACCTGTGTTCCCAGATCACTTATAACACCTTCTGTGTTCAGTGGACTACCATCGATGTGGTAATTCATGGGAATCGGGTTTTTCCCAAATGGGATGATGACACTTTTTTTGGCATTGAGCTTAAGGCCATGGTTCTGACGCCATTCGTTGGTCTCAGTAAGGCCTTTATGTAGGATGTCAACATCACTTGGGGAGTTAATAATAGCTCCCAACTTGCAATCGTCTGCAGACTTTGTCAGCCAGAGACCCTTTGTGTTGGCCTGGACTTCAGAAAAGTAGATACCAAACAGGAGAGGACCCAGGAGTGAACCCCGTGGGACTCCACTCATCACTGGTCGGCAGTCTGACTTGGAGTCTGCTACTTTCACACTGTGGGTTCTATCTGTGAGCCAGTTTGCAACCCACCTAGTGATATAGGGGTTGATGCCAAGCTTAGTAAATTTCTCTATGATTCCTGAATGGGGAATGGTATCAAATGCCTTGGCCAGATAAAGGTAGGCTGTATGAATCACCTTTCCTTCATCCATAGCTCTGATGACTGACTCAGAGAAGTCTACCAAGTTGAGCAGACATGATCTACATTTCACAAAACCAAACTAACTGGGATCTAGAGTTTGGAGATTCCCTATATCCTTGTTTATTAGGTCCATGATGATGGTTCCATAGCTTTGCATATCAGAGTCATCAGGCTAATGGGGCAATAGTTCCCAGGGGCTGTAGTCACTCCTCCTTTGTGGAGAGGGATGACTGTAGCAGTGCACCATTTGGTAGGGACAATGCCTGAAGTGAGGCTGTGATTGAACAGGGCACACAGGTGAGGTGCCACTTCACTCTGTAGTTCATGTAGAACACAGCCAGGGATATTGTCAGGACCCATGGAAGCTGTATTCTTGGCCTTGGACAGTGCTGTTTTAACCTGTGCAGCAGTAATACTGGGTGCCTGGCAATTTACTGGTATTGTGATTGGTGCTTGGGGGGAGGGGTAAAGTTGGCACTGAATCTGTCGGCCAGTACATTGGCAATATCTGTTGGCTCAGTATAGGCGATACCATCATGCAGTAGCTCAGAGCAAATCTGGGTATTGCCATGGAGATTCTTTACATAACTATAGAAAGCCTTGTGGTTGTCTTTACTATCTGATGCAATTCTGTTTTCATAGCTAGCTTTAGAGGATTTGATGAGGGATCTCATCTTTTTGTTGAGGCTGATAAGGGAGTTTTTCCAGTCGTGGGACTTCACCTTATTCCGCATCAGTTTTCTCCTTCTGTTGTAGAGTTTATACAGTGCATTGGTGTATGATTTGGCGGTCATGCAACTATTCTTCATTTGCATGGGTGCAGTGAAGTTAGCCACCTCTGTTTTTAGGAGCCCAAAGTTAGCTTTGGAGAAGTTTTTTATGGTGGGTACCATTGCAGGGGTGGAGTGGGGGGGGGGTGTGGATTTCCAGGGTGATTAGTTTGTGGTCGTATCTAACCAGGGAGGAGTTAACTACTGGTGTAGAGCAACGGTCACCCATGGTGGTAATGACCAGGTCAAGGATGTTGTTAGCTCTAGTGTGGGTAAGAATGAGCTGGTCCAGGACATTTGAATTAATGAATTCCAGGAAATGTTAGGCAAATGTATTGGTACATGAGTAGATTTCCCAGTTAATGGAGGGGTAGTTGAAGTCGTCCAGTATGAGAGTGTTAGGTTGGACCCTAATTTTCTCCATTGTGCTTTGGAACATGGAATGTGAGTCTTGGGACATTAATGGGGATTTATAGCAGGCTACAACCTGAATTGCTGTCTTACCCAATGTTAGCTGCACCTGAAGTATCTTTGATGCTTTATATTGGGCTACCAGTCTGGAGGTGTGCACATCGTTTATAAATATGGAAACACTACCACCTTTGGAGCTTCGGTCCATAATAAAAACACACACCCCTACTCAGCATCTTAGATTCTCTAACAACTCCTAACCAGAACTAAATCCAACAAAAGAGCTGGACAATGTCTCTATTCCCATGCCATTGCCAAACTTTGGAATGAGCTCCATCTCACTCTTATTCAACTAGACTCTTAAAAAACTTTAAAAATTGCACTTAAAGAACACTATCTCAATAACCTTGTCAGTTCTTGTAGTCATATGATTAAACCACCTTAAATGTTTTGGCCAGTATACACTACAAATACTTTTACTAACTTAATATAGTTGCAATTTACACTATCTGTCTTCGTATCCAATCACTCTTCCTTTCTTTATTTCTGAGGCTGAATAAGCAGAATGGATTAAACAGTATTCTTACTTATGAGAATATACAAACAGAATTACTAAAAATTTTACACGCTGGTTTTATTTTCTTGTATTGTATACCTCTGTAATATGTATTTGTCTTGTATATCTACTTCAGTTTGTATTATGTAAAAACTTTCTTGACTTTCAAAGTTAAGCTGATGTTATGTTAAGATTTCTGTGATTGTGTGGAGCTTTTCTCCTCAGGCCTACACTGAAAATGGGTCTTTGGGCCCAGTGGACTTTCCAGGTCAACAAATGTCAATAAATAAATAAATAATAATCAGACATACCCTGACAGTAAAATGTCACATTGTTCATCTGAATTTCAATATCTGGAGGTATCTTTTGATGAAAATTGAGTGGAGGCTAATGGAGTTAACACTTTAGTACCTTGTTCTGAAAGATTTAAAATGTTTCACAGATAAAAACACAAAGAACCACTGCCAAAAACCAAGAATAATGAGTAAAAGGCAACTGCACCATTGAACAAAAGTAAAAACCGAACTTTATTAAATACACTTAAAATAAAACAATCAGTTAAGTGCTTTTGTCTGAATATTATCAGACTTCCTCAGTTTCACAGGTGATGTGCAGTGAGAACTTTTCTTACATATTTTGGAAACCACTGTCATTTTCAGAGCTGCGTGTCTTCCTGTGCCTATTTGTCTTAATTGGAATAGTTAATAAACCACAGCATCTAGATTTCTGATATGTAAACCCCTAGCATCTTCTCTCAGCACCCATCTTTTCCCCCTTCATTAAAAGAGATCACTTCCTGCAAATACTGAAATTCTAGCACATTCATCCTTCGAAACTTAGTTGTCATAGATTTCCTCAAAAAAAAAATCCACAGTGTAGACTGCAGGAAGTCACAGTACTATATTTTAGCTACTTTTCTTGCTTAAGAGCAAACTAGTATTCAAGCAATAGATGCCAATCAGACGGTCTGGATCTGTTATAAAAAGTATAAGTTGTGTGATAGCTCAGGTGAGATCAGCACTAGATGATACATGGGTAATTTTATTGTCTGTGCATAAATGTCCAGTGCCATGGGTGCAGCAAGTACAACTCCCAAACCTGTGCTACTTGCAATAAATCACAATATGCACAGACCAATAAGAATTAAGCCAATAAAGATGATAATACTTCTGTAGACTTTTTCTAGCATCAGAGAGAAAGATAGTCTCTTAGATCTGCTAACCAAAGTGATTTTATCCAGACTAATTCTTTATACTCTGTTTCTCAAAGTATAAAAATAAGGAAAGCTGAGACTGAGTCATTATATATTTACAATATAAAAAACATATTTCTAAAAATTATATAGCTCTGCTATTAGAACATTGGTGCTATCAGAAAATTAATTTAGATATTGCCTTTTTCTATTGGGTTATTAAGATGGGAGGAGTTGGACTATGTGTGAGTCTTATCTGCTGTCTTTTATACTTTTGGAGGCTAAAAGCTATTTCCATAAATTGGAAGTCTATTAGATTACTTACATTACCAGAAATGCTTATTTTGAGGATTGCAATATATATTGCCAAGAGTGATTTGGAAACTGATAATGGAAGAGAAGCATACATAAAATCATTTTCCATGAATGATGTATCTAGATTATTATTACACAGGTGTAGGAGTTTCAGAATACCTCCTTTTCTCCCTTTTTCTTGCTTGAATATGTATGTTTGTGTGTGTTATGTATGAGTGTACATATATGTATGTATGCGCGCGTACACACACACACACACACACACACACACACACACACACACACACACACACACACACACAAGATAAAAGCAAAAAACAGAAAACGAGGGTGCTGAAATGGTCAAACCCTGTTTATTATTCTGTTCTGTCCAGCCTCTGAAAGTGCTAGATATTCAACACTGAGTAAGTACTAAGTCATGGGATACGTCATGCAAGTGAGCACATATGGATACATTCATGGATGCAAGATCATGACAAAGTGTAGGTTGCATGAGCATGCATCTAGTTCAGAAATAGCAGAAATCCTATTTTGATGCTTGCTGAAGAAATGTTAGCTTTGTCCAACAAGACACGGAATGCATAGTAATTATTTGAAAGAGGTTTAAATATCCTATATCAGTGCTTGTGGGGAGGAATGGAACAACTCAATTCTTAATTTATTTTTAGTCTAGAGCTATAAAAACATTGGATAAGCCTGATGATAACAGCATATAAATATACACTACTGCAAACACAGTATGAAAAAAAAGGAAGACACCAGATAACTTGTAGTGCTTGGCGTGAAATCAAGGGCAAGCAGAGTTCAGGCTTATTTTTTTATTTTTTTTGATTCTGATGTACTTAATACACTGCATGTTATTTGGCTGTTTATAAAGTTTCCATCACATATTACAGCACTGTCAAGTTTAAGATTATCCATTTTCATCACAACTTTGCAACTTAAAGCAAGATGTCAGACATTATTTTCTGTCTCTTTTAAGGAACCATTTATTCTCATTTGTTACTGCTGAGAAGTTGTGTCTCTCAGCACAATATGTTCTACCTCTGTTACCCAGCTATTGAAGCACAAGTAAGAGTTAGAGGATAGTGCAAAACAGGCATGTAAACAAGGAGAATCCCAGGTGGATTAGTTATCCTATTGCAGAGGTGCATATTTTATTTAATGATAGACAGCTGCAGCTATCATCAATAATGCTTAACAGAATTTATATCAAGGATAACTCACTCATTAGGGATTCTTTCAAGGCCTAACACTGACTAAGGATGGATATGATATCAAGCAATTTTATTCTGTCTGAGCACCTTCACTCTCATCGGTTGTGTATAAAGTTAGACACGACTAGAGGTAACTAATAGCATGCTAATGATATCTCACTGTACAGAAATGCAATGCAGCAAAAGATATACTGCCTGTATTCAGGACTGCAAGAAAAATAGGCCAAACGTCCACTGCTGTGTGGAAAATTATACCTGGTATACTGCAGTTCAGTCCCATTTCATTGTATAAAGCAAAAGTTAACTAAATCATTCATACAAGTTGCATAATTAATTATCATATTCTTTTTTGTAATAAAGCTGGAGTAGCCGATACACTCAATGCATATTTCCAGCATTGTCTTGCCACAGATATGCATTCACAGAGAATTTTGATAATGTATAATAAATCTTTACAAAGTAGGCAAAAATTGTATACTTGTTTACCTGATAGTTTTTAAGGTCAGTTGCTCACAGTCCAAAAATTAGTACAGTACATGCTGATGACATTTTTAATACTTTAGATATAGGTGAGTATATGAGACAACTGCCTTGCTTACAAGAGGATATAATTCATAATTTAAACTGCTCCAAAATGAAGATTTTGAGTAATAAGCCTACGTCACAGCTCACTGCTGAGTTACAGTGGTAATCGTCTGCGGCATTAAAGAAGAAGAAAATGGGAAAGACAGCATAAATAATTAACAGTCTACAGCAAACATATTGTATAATAATTAAGGTTCATTTCTTCACTCTGCACTTGGGCTGTGGGAGTTTCACTCACAGGGCCATGGCCGTGTATCAGTAAAAGTATTACAGCCAGCAATTAATTATTTCTTCATTTCATGTGCATAAAAATTGTATAGTCAAATATCATTCTAATTACTATAATTTTTTTTGTTTGTTTTTTTTTTTTTTTTATTTATTTATACTCAATTGCAAAATAAATGCATGATCACATCTAAAACAAAATAGAGCCATACACTTTCTAAATCTAAATGAAGAAATATTGAATGAATATCATACATGCAATATATATATATATATATATATATATATATAAATAATATAAAATAAATGTGTAATACATACACACACACACACACACACATATATATATATATATAATATATATATATATATATATATATATATATATATATATATATATATATATATATATATACATAGGCTTTAGGCACCAGCGAACCCTGCGGTTGCTGGGGCCCCTGTTCCTGGGGCCCCAACCACAGAAAGTTCTTGATATATTATAACATATCTGCCAAACCAATAAAAGGTAGTACAGCAGTTCTGTATACTTAAAAAACCAAGAGATTATAAACTCTTATTTGTATCTCCTTTACAATTCAAAGATTTCACTGGTTATAGTAACAGTGTTTTATTAGGTAACAGCCTTCGCAATTTCATTAAATATTTTGCCAGTGACATAGTGCCCCCGGCTTAGTTAAACCCTGCTGGTGGACCTTCTCTCTACTAAAACTAACAACATACCTAACGTACCTGCAATACCAATGGCTGCAGGGAGGGGCCCGGTAATCATCCTTGACTGTGTGGGGCCCCACAAAAGCTTCTGGTTGTGGAAAAATGAGGAGAAAAAATGTATTAATTTCCTGGTTATGCACTTTAACCTGAGCAGGGCTTTGCTATGACCCTGTTAGGATAAAACTGATAATGAACATGAACAAGGTAAGCACCAGAGAGATCAGCAGCCCAGAGTGACTGATGTCTTTGCAAACCTTGAATTTTAAGAAGAGCTGATGCTTCCAGTCTCTAGCAATAATTTTCTTTTTTCAGGGTTTTTGTAAATACTGGCAAAACACCAGATACTATAACTATCAGCTTCTTTGCTGAAGATTTTAGTGCAGTGTGAGGAACACATTTTAAATATTATTCTAATTCACTTAAAATTTAATAGAATAACACCTTTTGCATTAACATGCATTTTTGGACAATAAAAGGTATAAAATGCTGATTTATGGATTTATTGACTGTCTGTAATCCTGAGTGATTTACCAGCAAATTAAATTTTTTTGAAAGAGCAAGATTATAAGCAAAATCAGGGAAGGTCTGTGAAATCAGGGACAGTAACAGCTATCCATTATTCCTCAGTGAGGTAAACAAAAAGTGACTTATCCCTGCTGCTGTTTGACGACTTCTAAACAGCAGTCTCTGATCTGGTGTGGCAGTACCAGGTAACACCAGGTAAACAAAAAGTGACTTATCCCTGCTGCTGTTTGGCGACTTCTAAACAGCAGTCTCTGATCCGGTGTGGCAGTACCAGTATTGAGCAATGTATTGCTATTTGCAGAAATAAGTACAGAACTAGTATTGCTATGGCTAATGCATGTGTGTGCGTGTGATCACCGATTTTTATCTGTGCACACACCCAGTAATGCCAGGAACCATACATTATTCTTCTAGGTATCGGTAAAAAATGCAGTTAACAAGTAATTGTATTTCAAAAGTTAGGCATAAAATAAATCACAGAACATTCAGACGCTTAGGTCTTTATAAGTCTGGTGGCCCTCACTCCACAGACTATGTAAATGGATACAGGGGTATCCCTTAATTATCATTGACTGTGTGGGGGCCCCACAAAAGCTGTTGCTGGTTGGGGAAAAATGAGGAATTAAAAAAAAATATATTAATTTTCTGATTACACTCTCTAACCTCAACAGGATTGTGATATGACCCTGTTAGGATAACGTTGATAATTGGCTCTGCTCTGCTCTCAACCACCCCATTCTAAAACCTGCCCGGCTTAGATGTGTGTGCACAGAAAGCTGCTGTAGGTTATGGGGGTGGGTGGGAATTGTGTGGTTATTAATTTCACTTTTATCACAGTCATACCTTAGAGGTATGCACAGGAGTTCATTTATAGTTTGTGTTTGGGCTGAGGACAGTGTAGTCAGTGTTTCATTTACTTTTCTCAGAGACCTTAGAGACGTACATACATGGTTATTATAGCTTGTGTAGTAGCAGTGTACTGTCTAGGAGCAACAAATTAGAATACATTGCTGAAATCATTAGTTTTCTTTTCACTTTCCTCACAGTCACACATCAGGCACATATACAGTTGGCTGCCTTTGGGGTTAAGGCTGAGAAGGCATGTGATGTGTATGTATGACAACAGTCACTTCAAATGCATGACTGTGGCAGTTTTAATCTCTGCTTTCATCCCAGTCTAACACCAGAAGGATGTATAGACAGTGACTGTCTTTTTTTTTCTTGGGAGGGGGAGGGGTAGAGAAGCAGGTAGTATTCCCAGATTAAGACCTGTGTATCCTCACAACAGTGGCTTGTTAGTTTATTGTGAGCTACTATTTTGTCAGCTTTGAACATTAAGCCTTGGGCACAACTGATTTTGTTTCTTTCAAAGAAGACATAATTGGTAATTCTTTTCGTACTCATGATTTTTGTTTAGGCCACCATTGGATTAAAACGTTGGGGGGAAATCCTCTAAAATGTACCCCAGAGCATCTATAACCCTATGGCTTCTTAGGCCCTGGCTTATTTCAGTTGTTTCCTAAATGGTTATTGCTGTCTTGCTCAGGAAGGCTATGTTGAAAGGATACAAGAAAAACTAAAGCTGAACAACAACATAGAATTTATTTCCTTAATTATAATTTCTTTTCAAGACATCATTGGATGAAAAGGCTGTGTTAAAAGAAAAACAAACTTTTAAATGCACTTCAGAATACATAGAAAGTTGAGGCTTCTTGAAAAAGCTGAAGAGTAAGGCAAAATGTGAGGAAAGGAAGAAAAAAAAGTAATGTGTATGGAATGGGGGAGCCCAAGATAGGGAGAAGGACTGGATTGTGTGAGTGTGTGTGTGTATTTTGTGGGGGGCTGAAACAGTTGGCCTAGAGCACCATTTCAGCTAAGTCCAGACCTATATGTAGAGTTGTTGTAATGTATCATTGTTGTAGCTAAATGCTAGTAACTGTAAATGCCCCTCTATGATGGCAATGGGCCAACATAGTGTGGTACATAGGCCTGTTATAATGTAAGATCATTGTAGCTACAGGTCAGTCTTTGCGTACTATTCCTAAATGTGTGCAGCATGAACTAAAAGATTGCTTAGGAGTGGTAGCAGTGACAGAGTGATACTTAGACTAAAAGTGCCTAGGAGGGCCCCCAACTTGACATTTGCTGGGGGCCCCCAAAATGCTAACACCGGCCCTGTATATATATATATATGTGTATATATATATATATATATATATATATACGGTCTATGTTATATATTCGAACTGTCAAAATATCGAATACCATGTGTTCGAGACCATATGGTCGATATTTGAAAGTTCGAATATATAATAAAAAAAAGAAAGAAAAACATACCTTAACAGTGCAAAAAGGGGGGCAAGCCCCCCTGCACCTCCACACCCCCCTACTTAAATATATACCAACTCTGAGACCACACTTCAGTGCAGAAAAGGGAAATTCTCCCATTCTGCACCATACGGCGCCATTAAAGTCAACCTCCAAACACTTGAAATATCGATCATATGGTCTCGACCATATGACGATCGACATTTCAAGCATATATATATATGTATATGACAGTTTACCAGTCTCCATAAAAAATCTTGACATTCCACCACATTTTTAAATGACTGAATTCTTGTTTTAATAGTTCTGATTGTCTCTTCCTGTCTATCTTTCCAGGATACAAATTATTTTTAAAGCGTTCTGTCATTTTCAATCTTGTTTATGTAAAAGTCTGAAATAATATTTTACCTTAAATATATAGGTAACCAATTATTTATCATTCTGTTTCACCCATGTAAGAATTTTATACAAATTTAATGATGTCATATGGACTATCAGGTTTATCAGATCTATCCCTCTTTCCTGTTTGGACACACTTAAAGTATCTCTTTTCACTGTGTTAAGTCTAGAACCCCAAATAAAAGAAAAAAATGACATTGTGTGCTTCTTTATCATAGTTTAATGGCAAACCAAATACACTAGCAAAATATGCCATATTTCCTATTACAATAGAATTTATTACATATGATTTTTTTTCGGAAAAGATAAGTGAAACATTTTCCAAAATCTGCATGGATTCCTTATTGAATCTATTACCTTTGCCCACTGTCTTTCTTTTCTTTCTTGCCTACAAAAATCTATACCTAACATTCTTATTTTTTCCGTATTAAATGCTATACTTTATCATGCCATACAAAATCCAATGCTTTACTTTTCTCTTTATTCAAAGACATGTCTGTAAAGTACAGATATTCAATTACACATTTGAATATGTCTCATGCCATTTATATATTTTTGCAACCAATATCATGTCATCTGCATATGATAAAATTATAACTATTTTGATACATTTTGATACATTTTTTTTGGTTACATGACTTGTACCTTTCAACTTATTTATATAAGTTACAACTACATTCATACTCAATGGGCATCCTTGTCTTATTCTCATCTTTATACTTACTTCTTCACTTAACCATCCATTAACCATCCTCCTTATGATATTGTTTGTATATGCAGGTATGCATACATTTATTATTTTCTTACTTATATTATACTATTGAAGTATACCCCATAATGTTTTATGATCAAAGGAATCAAATGCTTTATTCAAGTCTCGCACTAATACTTTAACCTGTTCCTCTCTATTTCTAATATTGTCTACTAATTCTGCTATTATCAATGATGATTCTTGGCTACATCGTCCTTTAATGTAATATATTGTCTTGTCTATTATTTTATTGACTGTCACCTCCATCCTTTGTTGCAAAATTTTCACGAAAGCCTTATAATCTGTATTATTCAATACCACAAGTCTGCAGTTCTGTATAACCTCTCCTCTTTCATTTTTTCCATATTAATTTAATAATGCCAGTACATAATTATTTGTGCTGGAATCCCTTCTCCAACCATTAATTTAAAATGTTATTAAAACATCTTTTCTGCCATCCAAATATATCCCTGTATGTATAATATTGTGTCTATGTCTACTTTCTTTATTGGTGTTTTCTTTTTCGATTTTTCATTATCTGGTCTCCTAAGGACTTTAACCTTCCATTCTCTTTTTCTCTCTTTCTATCTGCAAATGTCTCTTTAACATGATTCACTACTATCTTCCTTATATATTTTTATTTTTATACATTACTCCTTTCTTATCCTTCATTTCTCTCATTATAGTCTTACATTTGTTTGCTGTCTTACTTAATTACAGATACACTTCTTTTATACCTTGTAAGAAAAACCCTTGTATGAATAAATGAGATTTGGCAACAAACCAGTTTGTCCAGGAACATCTTCAGTAGGGGTTAGACAAATATATCAGTGAGAGGTAAGAGGGTGGGGGATGAAAAGGTTAAATGGAAGGAGGGTACATTGGGAGGAAATGAAGTAAGGGGTGGGAGGGGCTTAAGGGACTTAGGCAAGACCAGCTGGGTAAGGAATTACATTTTGGCGTGAACTTGTTGAGGCAAGGTACACCCATGGTGACCTGGGGTAGTGTTGTGAGTTAGGCCTTGGAAGGTATGGGTAAGTTGTCAGATTAGCTATATATGTATTTATTTATTCATTTTTTTATTTTTGTTGTTGTGCTCCTGTGTGGCTTAGAATTGTGATTCGTCATGGGTTACTTCTTGGCTCAAGGGAACTTGTGTAGGAGTGAGCCACTTTATTAATTTCAGGTAGTTGGGTGTTTGCTTGTTAGTGATGTGCCTTGCAGAGACATCCAAGATTATGTGGCAGTAGGTTGTTGACTGTGAAGGAGTGAGTTCATTTATTAACTTGTTCGGGTTTATTTGCAAGGCTTGGTAGCTTTGGGACTGGTGTTCGTTTGTTGGTGGCATCAGGTTGTTCTAACTGGATTAATGATGTTTAGCTGGCAGGAGCATGTAAGTGCTGAATGTGATCATGGGGGTTGAAGAAGTAATTTCCACGAGTGGTCTCCGTTTCTGTGTTGACCTGGACTACTGACTTGGGTATCGTTGCATTCCGGCTCTTATTGTCATTCTTCAGCCATGTACAGCAGAGTGGATGTTGAGGCTTGGTTCGCGGGCTTGAGGCAGGTGTTGTTGCAGCGCATGAACAATTGTGGTCTTTGTTGACCTTTATTCATTTTATGCTGTTTGGCTGCATAACAGTGCTTCCTACAGGATGATGAAGATCACAATGATGATGAAGGTTCAGAGGGTTTCTTGGGCAACAAGGAGTGCCTAGCCTTTCTAGATAGCATGGTTAGCACTATACTATACAAGCTAGTGTATTTCAGACACACAGCACTGTGAACTACATTACATTTTCTTCAAGCATTTCAGAGTGCATGTGCCAATACTTCGTGCGGTGCCATGAAACAACCTCCGATAACCTTTTCAGATCTTGTCAAAAAAAAATCTGATTAATCACAAGATGCAGCATATAATTCAGGTTGTAATGAATCTGATAGCGTTCAGCAAATTTAACCATGTTGGCTACTGTAAAAAAAAAAAAAATCTGATTTATCATGAAGTGGAACATATAATTCAGAAGGAATATGATATAGTTAAGTGCAGTGACTACCAGGGCAGTTACTGAGTCATCGTATTTACAGTCTTTCCTGCAGAATGCTGGCAGGGTAACCTCTGTGACTTCACTTACCTTTCAGCATGTATACAGTAAATTTAGTGACTGGAGCTACTTATGGAAATTGGTTATTCTGCAAATACTAATCCAACTTTTGCTGTAATACCTTGGTTATTGTATGATTTGGGTTCAAGGTTTTCATTTGGTGAGGCTGTATCATGGTGCGGTACTCGGCTGGTTTACATGTTGATGTTGCCTGATTTGAGTGGTGGCGTGAGTGACTGGATTTCACAGAGGCACACATATCCTGAGACCATAGGGCTTAATAATTTTAGTGTCACTGGGAACGGCAATGCTGTTTTTGTTGGGGGGTACACCAGAGCATTCGACCTGGTACAAAGAGTTTGCTTCTTGCCAGGTAAAGCTTGAAGGAGTAAGGATCATAAACATGGCTGGTTATGGAGGCTGGTAGTATTTTGCTTATGGGATGGTATGTTTGTTAACTGAAGTGTGATGGAAATATGCTGGGTAATTAGTTTGCATTACACTGATGGGGTTCTATGATGTTTGTCTTATGTAATTATTTTGTATTACACTTTGGTGGGATTCTATAAGGTTTGTCTTATGTAATGGAGAATCTTTGACTGGAGTTTTAAGTGAGTTTGAGCTGTTCTGCACATTAACTTCAACATTTAAGTTTTTACATGGGTTTATGTCGTTGAGTTGTATAATGCGGTAAGTCGGTAAATAGTTAGGAGAGGGTGGAATTATGTAAAGATTGCTGGAATAGCTGTTTTCATATATATGGGGTAATTCCATTTTATGGATACCATTTTCAGGACACTCATGTTCGCTAAGCATAAGATGGAGGTGAATGGGTTACAGGTGGAAGACAAAATGGTGCTCTGGTGGGGTTCTTTGTTCAGGCGGCAGCTTGTTACACTGTGTTGTGGGTGATGGGGAGAGCTATCACTGTTGTGGCTTAGGGATTTTCTTGTGAGTGAGACAGTGGGGATTGTTTCAGTCATGAATAACTGTTCACAGGCTGTAGTTTTTCTGTTAATAGGTGCCCCTGATCACGTGTGCTGTATCCTTGCATTTTTAACCATATTGTCTATGTTCAAATGTCCACTAAACTGATAACATAAGTGAATGTTTGAAGGTTGTAGCAGTACAGAGTAAGACTACTGGACCATTATTTTGCCATTTCCCCAACTTCTTCAAACTGTTGAATGATATTCCATCATTGGCAAAACCGGTGAAATATACTTAATAAATAATGCAAATAATTAGGAGCTGAAGAATTATATTACTTCAGGAAATGTATATTAGTTCACATTCTCTAATGCGGTTAATGCATCAAGTTAAGAGAACTCTGATTATCTGGATCTATCCCTGATTTTGCTGAGATTTGTCCCTGATTGGTTGGTTGAGAAATTATCTGGTTACTTTTGTCAGCTAGGAAGCAGTGGGTGTGAGGAAGAGGGTGCTGATTCGGGTTGTTGCTGTGGTTAGATGGCACCTGAGCAGTTGTCAGCATACCTCTCAAATGTGTACTAACTTCTGTGCATAACCTGTCATTGCAAAGAGACATACAATTTTCTTTAACAGCAATAAAGATGTGGTTATAAGAAGGCACAAAGGGAGGAATTTAAGGTAGAGCCTCCATACATGATGTTAAAAAGGCTAAATGCATTTGGACTAGGGATTTGGGGAAGAGAATATTTAGTAGATTTGAAAGTTTGGAGTTTTGTTGGGGGAGGGTAGAGTGTATGTGCCCAGGAAGACTGCCTGTCCAGGGTGCATGTGTGGTCCAGCATCAACGACTATTGGGGGGAGAGTTATACCAGCTTTCCATTGCCCAGATAAACACTAGCTTAGATACATTGTAGAGCCACCTGGTTTTCTTGTTGTGGGAATAACTCTTTTGATATAGTGACAGGCTAAAAGCATTAGTGCCCATGCCCAAAATATTTGTATGTGCAGTTTATGTTATTTGCTATCAATCTTTACAGCCTCAGTGGTTATCGGATTATGTTAAGGCTAGCCAGTCCAGCAGGGACAAACTTGGAATCTGAGGGGGGGTCTGTTTCCCATCCAGTCAACCAGTTTGTGCTTGAAGAGGGGATAACAAGGTACTCTGATGTGGAGAGGAAAGCTATTTCACTGATGGGAGAGTTTCTGGGATACAAATCTGTCCCACCAACAAGTCATATTGATGTCACAGACCAGGTTGAGGTCCCACTTGTGGGTTACTTGAGTGTACTTCTGTTATATTACCGGCTTTCTAGGCTTGGCGAGAAATATCTTCATGCTGTCCATATTTGGGCTTTTGTCACTCCCTCTCCCATTCTTCTGGCTTTGCATAGATATGGTTTTATTGCATTAAAGGATACATGTTGATTTGAAGAGTGATGGACACAGAGAATTTTATTGGCTGTGTATGTGTAATTCAGTTGGTGTACCAGACACATCAGTAGGGTAACAGTGGGGGTTATGTACATATCATTCAACTGTGACAAGGCTGCAGCATCTCTGGGGTCTGCTGCTCGATGTCTTGGGCCATTTACATAACATGGTGAGTTTAGGGTAAATCAGGGAGAGTTGCATTCAGAAAGTGGGTTTCTGCCATTTATGTTTCGGCTTTCATACCCCTTAGAAACTGCAATACTACAAAGAGCAAGTGGAAGGAAAAGGTGGGTAAACAAGTGGGGGGGGGGCTTGAAAGCTGTCCTTATATTGAGGAGTTCTCATACCTTTCAACTGTATAGATTTTCATAGAATGTTCAGATTTTGCTTCATAGTTGGGTTTTGTTTTTCATAGAGTTCTAGTTTTTGGCAATTAGTGGCAAAGCATTACAGGCTGACATTAGAAAATAAGGAGATATTTGAATTTTTCACTTTATACCATTCAGAGGATACCTCGGCCCCTCTTTTATTTATGGCTTGTGGATATTTACTGCTCTAAGAGGTTGAGAAGTCTGGGCTTTGTTCACCTGGGTTAGGAGGTCGAGAGCTATTTGTGTTTCTAGAGCTTTTCACTTGGATTATTGCTTGCAAGTAAAGGGGGGGAAGATGAGCAGAATGTGGTGCATATACTAATTGCTTATGGCATATTAACAGCTTCAAGTGGGAAGGTTAAAAAGGTTATATTACAAAAAAAAGGTGGAGGAAAAGAGTAGAAGGGGAGCCCTAACTCACTCTTACATGGAAAAAGGGATGGGGGGAATATGGTGGTGGGTCCCCTTGATAGCACTCAATGTTAAGATTTTGGTTTACAGCTGTGCATTAACATTTTCTTTTCTTTTACAGATCAATGAAGGATAAGCGCATAGTGGACATTATTTCAGTAGTGGAATGATGGGAAGTGAGGTCGTAAAAGGATCTGTTGTTGACTTGAAGGTGATGGATGCTGCTTGGCTGGAATGGTGGACAAGAGGGGTACAGGTGAACTACCATTAGGTTCTCATTAAGCCATATCAGGCTTGTTGCGGCAGGGAGTACTACGGAGGCAAGGGAGGTTGAGGTGAGTTAAGGGCAGAGTAGAGGGGGTAGATGGGGTTGTTTAGGGGGAACTTGGACTTGCCAACAGGTGGGGTGGAGTCTCAGTCTCAATTTGATCATTATGGACTGGATTTTGGGGGGAATCATAGTTGGTATGTGGGAAGGTTAAGCAGAGGGCTTGCTCAGTGGCCAGTGCTACTTTGATCGGATGTGGCATCTGGGGGGACTGGTAGAAAGAAGGATGTATGTGAGTGGGTTCCCCTTTATGGTTGTGAAGGGTTGGGCAGAGCATTGAAAGGAGGGGAAGGGGGTTCATTGATATTTGCATTTGTTACAACTGTGACCTTTGGTGTTGGGTTGGCAGGTATCATTTGGGGGGTTGGTTTTGTGGCTTGGATGGCAGGGAGGATTATTAGATTATTTTAACACTTACATCAACTAGTGTTTTTACTAATTGTATGACAGGGTTTTGGTTGATGGGCATCCAGTTTGGGCTACAGTGGATGGGTACACCTAATGATGTTTGGCGTAGTGGTTAGGTTGTTGGAAATTTTGGTAAGAGTGAGAGGGAGCAGCCTGGTCAGGCTGATGGGTGGAGAACAGGGACAGGTTTGTCCTCTTCTGTTCCCCCTCTGGTGTATGGAAGTTTATTTCAATAGGTTGGGAAAGGAAAGTCAGCAGTTGGAGGCAATAAGTATATATATATAAGTGAGCAGAGGCAAGGATGCTGCTTATTTGGTTGGAGGGGTAATTCAGTAAATGGTATATGAAGTAAGTTGTTGGACACTGCTTCATAAGTAAAGGACTTGGTGGGATGTGTAATTTAATAAATTGCATGTGAAGTGAGTTGTTGAATGCTGCTTCCTAAGTAAAGGGCTTGGAGGGATGGGTAATTCAATAAATTAGGGTGGCCTAGTGGCTAAGGTGTTTGCCTTACAAAGACAAGGTGCAGGGTTTGAGACTCACAAGGGGTAATTGGCTAGGCTTACAATGGCTCACAAAGGCAGTTAGCCTAGTACTAACCTATGAACCTAAGTGAGTTGTTGAACACTGCTTCATAACTAAAGTAAGTGAGCAGAGATATGGACGCTGCTTACTGGGTCAGGATGAGGAAAGTCAAGCTGTCCTGATTAACGTTACATGGATGTTTATGCGGTGACTAAAATCAGCTGCAGTATGTTCAATTATAATTAATAATATTGTTTATCAAAGCCATGTTATGGAAGTTTAATAAACGTCGTCAAATGTCATTCGGTGTGATGTGTTTTATTGAAGGGGACCGGGACAATAATCTTTTGATTTTTTTTTGAATCATCTCATTTTTTTCCTGTTCTTTAATAAAATATGATTTTCATTCTGTTCTAATCTAATAAATGCCTCTTCTTTATTTTTTATATATTATCTTCATTCTTTTTCTGTTATCTGATTGCAATCTTACATAAAATTTACATAAAATTTCTTATAATTTTCTTGAAATATTATCCACCATTCTGACCACTTCTTAGAATATTTCATGGTCAAATGAGCTTTCTGCAGTTCAATGACCATCATCTTTCTTTATTCATCCCATTCTTTTCCATTAATGCCTTTACCTATGTTTATCTATTATTTTTTGTTTAAATCCATCCAAATTACCCTATGATCTGAAAAGCGTGTTTCTATTTTTCCAACCACTTTAATTTTTAATTTTGCTGTCATCAGGAAATAATTAATTTTAGTCTTCAGCTCACCTCTACTATAATTTCATAAGTGTGTCCTAGACTAATGGCTCTGGAACCTTTACAAGCCTAGCCCATAGGATTTCCCTGGTATCGTTCCACCCGACCTTAGTTTCCACTGCCTCTGTCAAGTAGGGCCACGGCAGTGATCCCGGGGTGAATTTTCTATTTCCCATCCACTCATCAAGATTTCTTTTGAAGAAGGCCAGTGAGGTGCTCTGTTTGGCATGTATGAGAAGTCTATTCCATAACATGGGCAGTCCCAGTGTTATGAACATGTCCCTCCAGCACGTTCTGTTGATTGTGGTAATGAGGTTAAGATCTCTGGAATGTATGGTGTGGAGGGATTGGGATTTCTTTAGATGTAGCATTTCTAACAGAGCTAGGTCAGACATGGTTTTATAAGTGAAGCAGAGATCACCAATAAGTAGGCGATATGAGACAGAGAATAATTGGAGTTTTCTTATTCTGTCCATATAAGACAAGTGTTTAAAGCCTAGCACCCTCTTTGTGAGGTACTTTTGCAGCCTCTCCAGTTGTTGCAGGTGTCTAGTGAGGTACATGTCAAATGGGGCATTGTACTCGATGATTGGCCTAAAGAGGGAAGAATAGAGGGAGACAATGACCTCTTTCTTCCTGGATGCAAAACCCTTAGTAATGAGATGTGCCACATAGAAGGACTTTCTGACCATAGTGGCAGTGTAGTGGTCAAAAGAAAGGTTGCTGTCAACCTGTGTTCCCAGATCTCTTATAATGTCTTCTGTGTTCAGTTGACTACCATTGAAGTGGTAGTTCATTTGAACTGGGTTTTTCCCAAAGGGGATGATGACACATTGTTTGGCTTAAGGCCATGGTTCTGACACCAGTCGTTGGTCTCAGTGAGGCCTTTCCGTAGGATGTCAAAATTACTTGGGTAGTTAATAATGGCTCCCAACTTTGTCAGACAGAGTCCCTTCGAGTTGGACTGGACTTCTTAGAAGTAGATACCAAACAGGAGAAGACCCAGGACCAATTCCTGTGGGAATTCACTCATGACTGGTCAGCAGTCTGACTTAGAATCCGCAGTGTGAAAGTAGCGGACTCCATCTGTGAACCACTTTGCAACCCACCTAGTGATATAGGGGTTGATGCCTAGCTTAGTCAGTTTTTCTATGATTCCTGAGTGGGGAATGGTATGAAAGGCCTTGGCCAGATCAAGGTACACTGTATGAACCACCTTGCCTTCATCCACAGCTCTGGTAACTGACTCAAAGAAATCGACCAAGTTAAGCAGGCATGATCTACCCTTCACAAAACCAAACTGACTGGGATCCAGAGTTTGGAGATTCCCTATATCCTTGTTTATTAGGTCCATGATGATGCATTCCATAGCTTTGCATATCAGACTTATAAGGCTAATGGGGCGATAGTTCCCAGAGGCTGTAGTTGCTCCTCCTTTGCGGAAAGGGATGACAATAGCATTGCGCCATTCGGTAGGGACAAAGCCTGAGGTGAGGCTGTGATTGAACAAGGCACACAAGTGAGGTGCCAGTTCACTCTAAAGTTCATGCATGACACATTCAGGGATACTGTCAGGTCCTATAGAAGCTGTATTCTTGGCCTTGGGCAGTACTGTTTTAACCTGCACAGCAGTAATAATGGGTGCCTGGCAATCTACTGGTATTGTGATTGGTCCTTTGGAGGGGAAGCTGGCACTGAATCTGTCAGCTAGTATATTGGCAATATCTGTTGGCTTGGTATAGGAGGTACCATTGTACAGTAGCTCAGAGCAAATCTGGGTATTGCCGTGGAGGTTCTTTACATAACTATAAAAGGCCTTGTGGTTGTCTTTACTATACACTGCAATGCTGTATTCATAGCTAGCTTTAGAGGATTTGATGAGAGATTTCAACTTTTTGTTGAGGCTGATAAGGGAGTTTTTCCAGTCTTGGGATTTCACCTTATTCCACATAAGTTTCCTCCTTCTGTTGTAGAGTTTGTTTAAGGCAGGTTACCACCAGATTGGCTTCCTTTTTTTGCAGGAGAATGTCTTGGTTCTATTGGGTATGGCGAGATCCATGCATTTGTGTACATGTTCATACAGTGCATTGGTATATGATTCGGTGGTCGTGTAACTATTATCCATTTGCATGGGTGCCGTGAAGTTAGCCAACTCTGTTCTTAGGAGCCCAAAGTTAGCTTTGGAGAAGTTTTTCATGGTGGTTACCTTTGTGGGAGGGGGGTGGGAGGGATGTGGATTTCCAAGGGGATTAGTTTGTGGTCGGCTCTAACCAGGGACGAGTTGATGCCTAGTTGACTATGGGTGTGGAGCAATGGTAGCCCATGTTAGTAATGACCAGGTCAAGGATATTGCGAACTCTAGTGGGGGTAAGAATGAGCTGGTCCAGGGCATTGGAATTAATGAATTCTAGGAAACATCGGGCAAGTGGATTGGTACATGAATAGTTTTCTCAGTTAATGGAGGTGTGGTTGAAGTCACCCAGTATGAGTGTGTTAGGTTGTACCCTAATATACTCCAGGGTGTGTAGCAACATGGAGTGAGTGTCTTGGGACATGGTTGAGGACCTATAACAGACTATGACCTGAATCACTGTCTTACCCCCAATGTTAGTTGCACCTGAAGTATCTCTGATGCATTATGTTGGGCTACCAGTCTGGAGGTGTGTGCATCCTTTATAAATATGGAAACATCACCATCTTTGGAGCTTCAGTCCAAGTTCTGAGGCCGAAAAGTGTGGAATGAGTTATAGCCTAGTAGTGCAGGGGTGTTTTCTACTGCCTTGCACCAGGTCTCTGTTACAGCACAAATGTCGATATTCTCCATTTAAGGAGTGCTTTGAGTGAGTGCATTTTGAGATTTACACTTCCAGCATTGAGTAGCTTGACCCTCAGATTACATTTGTTTATAGCTGTTATGGTGGTAATTTGGTCTCTGGAACACTACCTATAAAAGGAACTATAGGAGTGGCAAGAGCCTTGGCCCATATCTGGAAGCCCAGGGGTGACAGATGCAGGCCATCTCTGGCAAAGCATCGAGGTCTGTCAATCATATCATCCCAGCCAGACAGACACTAGGTCCCCTTAGAATTATACGAGAAACTTAGCCAATTGTTGAAATCAGTCATTTTCTGCTTTTACTGTGGTATAATTCTGGGTGATGGTAGGATGCTGCTCAGGGCTATGGTCGTACCTGACTGAGCTACATAATCCGAGAGCTCTTCCATGTCTCTTTTCATGCACTGCAGGCAGGTACGTCTCAGGTCATTCACACCCACATGTATAATAACAGAGTCATATTTGTACCTGTTGTTGAGGGACCTAAGTGTGTGCATTATATGGCAGATCCTGGCACCTGACAGGCAGCTGACTGTTACTTTCTCCTTATTTAACCTAGTGAGTGGGACATCAGTGTGCCTCACTATTGAGTCACCTATGACTAGTGTGCTGGGCATGCTGTTTTGCCTTAGGGGCTTTGGTTGACTAGCATACTGTTTAGAAGAGGTATGTATCTTGTGATTAGTGTTGTGTTGTTGTGGTCATGTGCGTTTCTGCCTTGGAGGCCTCTGCTGTTTGGGTAGATTTTTATTGAGAGCCTCCACAAAGGTGGGTGTGTGGTTTGTGTTTTTATGTGAAGGCAGTGTTGGTGTGTGTTCTGGAGGGTTATGTGTTCCATGTGGTGTGGTGCAAGTGTTGACCTTCTCCTCTTGACCAGCTATTCCGGTCTTGGCTGGAGAGTGCGTGGCTTCCAATTTGGATATATAAGTGCATCTCTTGAAAGTCTGAGTGTTGGAAGGTAGAGGAGAGGGTTGCCGGTGTACATGAGGCAGTTGCTACATTGCCTCAGGATGCCCAAGTTCAACAGGTTAACAGGAGAAAGCACAGGGAACTGACCTTTAGACATGCCTGGAGGGGTGGGCATTAATAAAAAGTACTGGAGCTGTTTCCTTCTAGAACGTTAGTGCTGGTAGCACTTTTGTGTGCTACAATAATTGCTACAAGAAGTCTGGTATGGTAAAGTGCTAGACTAATAAGTGCAGGAGAGGAGAGAACTAGAAGATCAAAGAGAAAAATTGAAGAGCAGACTTTGGCACCTCTCAGAAACTTACAAACAGTTCTGGATACAGCAAATCTGTATCTGGACTAGACTAGTTACAAGAAAAGTGGGAAACAAGTACAATGAGGGCTTTTAAACCAGAAAGATGAAAGAGATGGAAAAACTGCCCAAACGGCCAATAAACTACAAATTCTGGGCCAGAAACTACTTCTCTTGTAGTAGATAGGCTACTTATTGCGTACCACTCCCACTGATAAGCTAGAAGGCTTCCCTCCAATGCAAGGCTTGGGGGGGGGCTCAGAAGCTTACATACAGTCCTGGATACAGCAAATCTGTATCCGGACTAGACTAGCTACAGGAATGGTGGGAAAAGCACAAATGCAGGCTTTTAGACCAGAAAGTTGAAGGAGATGGAAAAAAACTGTCCAAATGGCCAATAAACTACAATATGTCCATTTATCCATTTTCCTAACATGTAATTGTCCATACTTTATTACCTCTATTATTTTATTCACATCTCAGTTCTTTTTAGTCTTTTTCCTGAATTTACAATTGAAATTTCATACCATTATAACGTCCATATTAGTTCAATATTCTTGTAAACATATTTCACTCTCTTCACTTGTTACACATGTATATATATATATATATATATATATATATATATATATATATATATATATATATACATATATATATATATATATATATATATATATATATATATATATATATATATTTATTATATTATATTTATATATATATATATATATATATATATATATATTATATTATATATATATATATATATATATATATATATATATATATATATATTATATATATGGGTCTAATTCATAGGGTCCCCTTCCCAAAGTTGTGTGACCCTGGAGTTGATATATATAGTTAGGGGTGTGTGGGGGGCACAACAAAAACTAAACATTTTAAACAAATATTAGTGGGAGGCTTCAACCCCCACACCCCTCCTAAATATATATATCAACTCCAGGGTCGCACAACTATGGGGAGGGGGCTAATCCCCGTTAGGTGCCTGGAATACTTGTTGTCGACCAAATGAGCTGTCGACCAAATGAGTTTCGATCATATGAACTATATGAAGTAGACCCAAATATATATATATATATATATATATATATATATATATATATATATAGAGAGAGAGAGAGAGAGAGAGAGAGAGAGAGAGGAAAGATTCAATATACTTAATTGTTACATCTAAAATCTACAACTGTGATCCCTCCTATTATAAGCAATGTCACAACCAATATGTTAAATCAATTTTTACTTAAAATCCTAATGCCAAAGCATGCTTCTTTACCTAAATTCCATGCAATATTGCCACCCCACAATAATTCAGTTTTTAATCTGCGTTCGACAAACCCTTACATCTTCCAAAACTACAATATCAGAATCAAGCTTTTTTACACCATTCTAAAATTTTTATTATCCTAACTGTGAAAAATGTTGAAAGGTGCAGTGTAAATGAACACAGACCAAGGAAGTTAACAAGCAATGAAAGTCACTAGGATCTAATGAAGGCTGTAAACAAATAATAAAGATTAGTTGCTTTCATCCCTTGTACTGGAGCTTCATCAGAATGAAGAAAAATACCACACAAACTGATTTTATACAAATGTGTATGTTTCTATTGGCTAAAACAAATTGAGTAATTAAAAAATAATTTAATAAGTAAATGCCTTAAAGGTACATCATTCAAATGCACTTCTTTAAAATAAAATATATTATGAAAGTTAAAACACAGCTAAAATAAATGTTAAAAATTATAAAAATGTTTCCTAAATTGTGAAAGGAATTCTTATAAACAAAGTTAATCAAATTAGGTCATATCACATCACAGTTTGTCAGCCCTTTCATTTAATATTGGTTTTATAGACACATATGCATTTAAACCTGGTGGAAAAGTGGCATTACATCTGAGCTGCCACATACATTCTCTTTTTGTGAGCCATCTCTTCCACTCACCTTCCCCTGGGATTAGTGTGAATGATTTCTAAAATCTCAAAAGATTATTTTTTTTTAAATTACAGCAAATAATGGAATATTTCTGTGATGATGTCAGATATTGCCAGCTATGTCAAGTGAAACAGGGCAGTGGATGTTTAACATATGCCAGCATAGCTAGCTGCAATTTTGCAAATAATTATATTTCATTTGTATATCAAACTGAATTATACATGTGCTTGTGTTGTAAATATATTTGTAAAGCTGCTTGTGTTAAAATGTATCAACAGTGGGTCTTGCTAGACAGAAAAGAAATACACATGTATGTCAGACCATATTGTAACTGTTGAAATGAATGTATTGTAACAGAGGATATTGGAAAAGAAGAGGTTAATCTCAGTCCAGCTAACTTTGAAAAATAGTCTGAAATTAAATTACTTGGTTTAAGCCATACAGATTGTATCTTACAGTTCTGTCTGCAGCCAGAAACAAAGTGTCTGTGAAAACCAGTACTAGGAATCCTACTGTATTGTCCTTAGGGTGAGCTAATTGCTATCCTGGAAGGATGGACTTTTTGAAATGGTTTTATAGCTTTCAGATGTTATAACACATCTTGACAAATCTCTATTAGTTTGTATGGTAACACATATGTGCTAGATTCTGGTTCAGTTTCTAGTAAAGGGGGTAGTGTGGGAAGCAAGTCAGATGACCAGATGTATGTGATGTCATTCTGTAATGTAGCACTGACATGATCTTTTAATACTAGACGAGACAGGTGTCTCAGAGCAGTCGGTTTTTTGAAACCTGACAAAGAAGTATCACTCACCCACATCATCTTGCCTTGCTCTAGTAAGTAACCAGGGAATAGTAATTCTTTAGATCAGTCACGAAAATATAGTGAGGTTAGTTAAAGTACTATTTTTCTGTATTTGTGTGAATCTATCAGTGGTATTTTTAATATCTCCTGTGATTGAAACTCTGGCATTTATTGTACATGGATATTTAATATTTTCATGCTCTTTTATTATTTATTATTAAATATATTTCAACTTTTCATTATGGCTTGTCTTTTAGAGAATATTTTAACCTTTGAGAGTGCTTATATTTATTCATTACACTGTGGCCACTCCTGAAAGCCTTACTGCATTGGTCAAATACTAGCATTTGTATTAGTATTAATTTAACTCAGCATAAATAAGTGCCCTTGTAAGAGCCTTAGAATAGCTGGCTTTGAAATGTTCTGGTGGTGGTGTAACTACCTTATAATATGGGCATAGCTGGTAAATCTGTGTCAGCCTTTCCCAGGTGTGTGTGTGTGTGTGTGTGTGTGTGTGTGTGTGTGTGTGTGTGTTTATGTGATTATGTGTGTGTATGTGTGTGTGTGTGTGTGTGTGTGTGTGTGTGTGTGTGTGTGTGTGTGTGTGTGTGTGTGTGTGTGTTTGTGTGTTTGTGTGTGTAAATCAATTCTCAAAGAGGGTGTGTGTCAGCTACCTGGAGCAGGGACACAGAGCACTGGTGTCACAGAGAGGGTGGTGGTGTACTTGGCTTGGAACACTCAGCTGAGGACTCAACTCTACAGCTGTATCAGTGTGGAGTCTTATTGGTGGCCTGGGGAGAGAGATGGGAAACCCAGCCCCTGGCTCAATGTGTTCATTGTGTGCTCTTAAGGGAAATTGTGTTTGGTGTAGTGAGCTGTAACTGGAAAAACTGTATGTATCTATTTTGTTACAAGGGAACATCCCTCACCACTCTCCATGGTGAGGATTGAGACTCCTTGATTACAGGCCAAGAGGTGGGATGTCACAGTTTATATAAGTTGTAATGTCATAAATGTGTCCATATATTCATGTTTTTAGTACTCTCTCAATTTTAACAATGTAAAATGATGGATACTGGTCAAACTTAGCTAAATAAAATACTCTGGTTGTAGCACAATTCCCTTGTTAAATCAATACCTTACTACTAAGTGTGTTTTTTGCAGTACGCTGTGTGACATAGTGATGTAAGAACACTGCTTGCAACATGCCCAAGAAGCAGTTCCCCTACTCGTAGAATTCACCCCATATATTTTATATTCAAAAAGTTGTTTAAATTTATTTCCAGTTTTGGAGATAAATATTGGATCAACACCTACCATATCATGAATTGCCTTATTTACTTTCAAAATGTTCCAATTATGTTTAACAATGTCCCTAATTTCACTTGCAAAGTGGTCATGTTCAATACTAAGGCTTTCTCATATTTCGCCTCTTTGGTGTAGTCAGATGGTTTTGCGGGACCAAGACCTAACAGTGGGTTACATTTAGTGCCCCAACCATCATACATATCTTTAATCTGCTCATACACTATTTATTCTGGGTAACCTCTTGGAAAAAACATGTATTTAAGTTTAATCAGCTCATCCCACAAATCTTGGTATTGTGAGGTCATTCTAGCTACCCGAAAGGCTTGTCCCTTAACCAAGCTTTCTTTTTGTGAATATTGGTGGCTACTGGCATAGTGTACATAAGCATTGTAGAAGGTTTCTTTTCCAGAAATATTAGATTTAAAACCCTCTGCTGTATGTGAAAAAAGAGTATCAAGATAGCAGATATGTTCCTTATTCCAGTCATGTGTAAATTTAAAGTAGTTGGTACTCTTATTTAAATGGTGTAAAAAGTTGAATATCCCTCCTCTGGATCATCCCATAGAATAAATATATCACTCAGAAATCTAACAAATAGGTGAAGATTTTTCGCAAAAATACTATTATGTACATGCTAACATTTCTCTCCTAATAGGACACTATTAGCAAAAACTGGAATGCACAATGTGCCCGTTGTTTCACCCCTTATTTGTTGGAAATGTTCCCCCTTAAAGAATCTAAAGTTGTTCTCCAAAATCAAGGATTTTAGTTCTACCATTATAAAGATGCTGTGATTAGGTAGTGAAGATAGCTTGTGGATGGTACTCAAAATGCTTCAAAGCCATCATTTTTGGGATTCACTGTAAATAGATCAACAATGTCTATTGTCAAAAAATAAGATCCTTTTCCACAAACTGTGCTTTAAATGCCTTAAAAAATCCAATAAATCTTTGATGAAGTGAGTTTTTTTCTCTATAATTTCTTTCACTTATTTATCTACTAAAACTGCCAAAGGGTGAGTTTTAGATCATTGCACAGAGGCAATGTGTCTGAAGGGAGGAACTGACACATCCTTGCTAAATTTTGGAATCTCAAAGATAGTGCAAATAATGGGGTTAGGTTGAGACAAAAATTTGTAAGTCTTTACATCTATATGTTGATCCAAAATGTATTCCTTTAGGTATGAATCAATTCAGCGATATGCAATATTTATTTAATTTTTAATATGGGGTTATAGGTGTGAGCATTGTGTAAAATGTTTGTCATGATGTTAGAATAGTCTTATACCCCAAATAAAATGACACCTCCCCCTTTATCCAGCTTCATGATTCTAATATTCATGTACTTTCTTAAGGTGTCTAAAACTTCTTTTTCTGTTTTATTAAGATTGTAAAGTACCCTTTTGTCTTGGAAATACATTTTGTACATATCTTCCATTACTCCTTTTTTAAACAGTTTAATAATAGGGTGGAGGGGGATTTAAAGATGCTACGGTATTTAATATTCCACCTGTTAGCTGTGTCAGTTTTAGCATCATTGTTCTTCGTCTTCTGAAAAATATGTTAAAATTCAGCTTTCGAGTATATAATTTTAACTTAACCATTGAATCTGCAATGTCTACCCTCCTACTAGGAATACTTTACAAACCATTTAAAAACAAAGTAAAGTGCTGTCTTGCAATTGGGAAATCTGTATAACTGTAAAGGTTAAAGACTCTAAATGAACAAATGATACCATCTTGACTAAATGTTATTGTCTCCTCTTCCTCCCTCCATACTTATAATTGCTCACTTGTGGGGACTGCTGGAAGGGTTGCCCTGAGTTTAGTGTCTGTTTGGACCAGCTTGCTAATCTTTCCAAGCATCTTGTTAGGTGAAACTCCTGTGGTTCAGTGGAAAATGAATCTAGTTCTTCTAAATTTCTACTATGTCCCAACCTCAAGTCAGGTCTATGTGTCCTTGGGGAGTGACCTTCATCTATGAATGCAACACCTTTCTTCAAACGTTTTGAGGAATGCAATTGTGGTGTAGGGTATGCAGTTTTGTTACAATATTGCTTTAAATCCCTCTCAAGCTTATACTGTTTCTTTAAAAATTGCTATTGCATCTTTTGTCCACTTTAAGAAGAAGAAGAATTCTATCATATAAAATTTCATAATCAGAAACGGTAAATCATTCAATATTTGTTTGTTTAAATTTTTGAAATCAGAGCTCAAAAACCCTAAAGTAGACTCATTATAGTTAAGAATTTTCTGAACCAGTTCATCACCACACTTATAAAAAAAAAAAAACGTGAAATCAGTTAACATTTCTTGGTTGTGGTTTAAATCAAAGGGAAGTTTGTACAGCTGTAAGCCTTGCCATTCACTTTTTAACTTAACACATTCCCTAAGGTAACTATTTTCAATATGAATGCTTTTAAATTTTGATAATCTCAAAAAGACGTATTAAATCCCTTAATGAAAGGTAGTTATTAGACATATTAAATCCCTTAATGAAAGGTAGTTAT
The DNA here is from genome assembly GCF_019279795.1 of Protopterus annectens. Lineage (NCBI taxonomy): Eukaryota > Metazoa > Chordata > Ceratodontiformes > Protopteridae > Protopterus > Protopterus annectens. Next base: position 252,940,504 of record NC_056744.1, on the reverse strand, counting down.
TAGTCTGTCCAGTAACGATATGTTTGGAAACCCCTGCACCAATGTTTTGAAAGTAAAAAGTCCTTATATAGTTAGATTCATGAGCACGGTTGGTTCCATCGTTACAAAGCACATTATGTTTGAGGCAACCGTTCGGCTGCTCATGAGAAGGTACTGAAAAAGTTTTACTATGTAAAGGAACAGTACCTGAACTTTGGCAAATATACATTTTCTTACATCATTTGGAATGCCACTGGTGATTTGTAAAGTGCCACGACCAGCCCATGAATAATTGGAAAAGCACCCATGCTGTTAGCAGTGCGAGACCACAACTAAGCCATAAACCTCCTACCTGACTAAACCAGTCATTGCATGCTGTAGAAAAGAGGCAGAAGAGTGGTCAGTACAGGACACTGGTGAAGAGGTATTAAAAAACACCTTCTTATTAGAAACTCAGTCATCTGCTTGGGATAACATTTCAATCAAGTAGGTGAGGTCTCCTTTGAGTGTGGCCACATCATTTCTCAGCTGGGTTATCTCAGAAGGATGAATGTAAGTATTAGCCCAAGAGTCCTTGAAGTGTCTTCTAAAATCCTAATGCACTACTGAGAAGACTTAGAAAAATGTTGAAAGGTGCAGCATAATTGAACACCAACCAAGGAATGTAATAAAGCATGAACGCCTCTGAGATCCAACGCACATCATAAACAATATATATATATATATATATATATATATATATATATATATATATATATATTTATTTATTTGTTTGTTTATTTATTTATTTATTTATATTTGTTGACCGGGAGTGTCCGACTGGACATAGGTCCATTTTCAGTGGAGGCCCGAGGAGAAAAGCTCCACAGTTAAAATAAACAGACAGTAGTTAAATTGGATTACATAGCGATTAACAATTTACATAGCAATTACTTACAACATATTTACAGATGAAGAACATAGTACATCAGTAGACAACTAGAATCTTTATCTGTGAAGTACATAACAGACATTAACAAATGTTACAAGAAGACGTTCCTGCTGTATAATAAGTACTGGCTTATGAGCATCTGAGCTTGCTATAATCAAAGTAGTTAGTGGAGTGGAAAGAAAGGTAGTGGTTGGATGGGGTTGGTGATATTAGAGTGGGAGTTGCAAGGGCATAGCCAGCATGTTTTTAGGTGCGCTTTTAGTAAAGGTTTGAAGTGGGTGCATGGTGGTATGGAGGTAATTGTGGGTGGGAGTGAGTTTCATAATTTGGCTATGGCACAAGAGAATAGTGCTTCACCAGCAGAGTTATTAGCTTTAGTGATCTGCAAGTGATTTTTGTTGCTGGATCTTAGTGGTCTGGTGATGCGATAGAGTTAGAGTAGATTCTGGAGGGATGGGACATTTAGTGGATGATTTACTAGTTTGTGGGCGAGTGAGAGTTGATACCATTGAAGGAGGTGAGGGAGTTCAAGCCAGCCCAGTTCAGCAAGTGAGAGACAGTAGTGACTACGGTAGGATGCCCCTGTGGCGAATTTGTCGATTTTGTTGTAGCAGGTCTCTAGCTTGTTTTGATCGCATTGCCTTAGGTTGGTATATATTGGACAGGCATAAAGTAGGGTGGAGATAAGGTGGGAATTTGCTATTGAAATCTTTGCTGCTTTGGTGAGAAGTTGCTTATTTCTGTATAGCGCTCCTAGTTTTTTGTGGACTTTTTTTATGGCCAAGGATATGTGAATGTCAAATTTTAGTTTATTGTCGATTTCCACTCCTAGCAATTTAGTGTGTTCAGTTGGGTATATAGTGGTGTTGTCTTTTGCTGTGATGTTAAAGTGAGTGTTGTTTTGAGTATGTTTGGTGGGTTGGAAAATGAGTAGTTTAGTTTTGTTTGGGTTGAGTATTAATTGGGCATCGGATAACCAAGTTTCAACAGAGGAAAAGGCTTCCTGTGTGACTTTTTGCAGTTTTGGTAGGGACTGGGCTGAGCAGATGATGGTTGAGTCATCTGTGTATTGTATGAGTGTGCCATGTTTGGTGGCAGAGGCTAGATTATTGGTGAAAACAGAGAAGAGTAGGTGTCCAAGAATGGATCCTCGGGGAACCCCTATGGAGACAGGTAGTTGGGGAGATATGTCATTCTGCCATACAACAGATTGTTGGCGGTCAGACAGGTAACTCTGAAGCCAGTTGGTGACTGATTGTGAGAAGGATAGGTTATTGAGGACAGAGATAAGTTGTTTGTGTGGGACCATGTCAAATGCTTTAGATAGGTCTTGGAAAGTAGCAGAGGAGAGATAGCCATTGTTTTTATGCTGAAGGATAGTGTTAGTAAAGGAGAGTAAGGCAGTGGTGGTGCTATGGTTTGGTCGGAAACCATGCTGAGTATTGGAAAGGTGGTTGTTAGTAAGGAGGTAGTCTGAGACCTAAGAGTGTATGCATCTCTCTAGTATTTTGGAGAGTGTAGAGAGAATAGCTGTGGGGCAGTAATTGGTTAGTTCTGTGGAGGGTCCGCCTTTGTGCAGGGGAATTATATGTGATACTTTCCACAGTGTGTGAACATAACTTTCTGACAGAGATTGGTTAATCAAGATGGATACTGGGCAGGCCAGAGCATCAGCTGCAATTTGTAGGTATTCACTTGGGAGGTTATCTGCTGCTAATCTGGTGGGCTTAAGTTTAGTTAAGAGTTTTTTATGTTGGAGGTAGGTACAGGAGAAAAAGAGAAGGCAGTGGGGAGATTACTAGTTGAAGGTGTGGGTTGGAGAGGAGGGGGGTTGTGTTGTTTAGCTAGTGAAGGTATGGTTTGTGTGAATTGTGTGTTGAATGAGGTAGCAATATTTTCTGAGGAGTGAGGGATCTTAGGAGGAGGGGTACTGACTTTACCTGGGTGGAGGATGGAGTTTATGGAGGACCAGAATTGTTTGGTCTGTGTTGAGAGGTGTCTAGGGCAGACTGGTAGTATTGGAATTTGTCCTGTTTTATTAGCTTTTTGACTCTATTGCGTAGTTCTAGGAATTTCTGTCTAGTTGAGAGGGTTTTGGTTTTGCGCCAGTGCTCCCAGGCTTTATCCCTGTTTTTCATTTTAATTTAACAATTTAATAAAGATTAAGTGCTTTCATTCCTTGTACAAAAGGAAAGCTTGGTTAAGGGATAAGCCATTTGGGTAGCTAAAATAACCTTACAATACCAAGTTGTGTGGGATAAGCTGATTAAACTTAAACAAATGTTTTTGACAAGGGGTTATGCAGAAAATAATAGTGTATGAGAAGATTAAAGATATGTATGATAGTTGGGGGACTAAATGTAACCCACTATTAGCTCTTGGTCTCACAAAACCATTGGCCAACACCCAAGAGATGAAATATGAGAAAGCCATAGTATTCGAACATAACCATTTTACAAGTGAAATTAGGGACATTGTTAAACATAACTGGAATATTTTTAAAGTAAATCAGGAAATACAGGATATGGTAGGTGTTGAACCAATATTTATCTCCAAAACTGTAAAAAGTTTTAAACAACTTTTTGAAAATAAATTATATGGGCGACATCTACCAGTAGTGGAACTATTTTATGAGGATGTGCAAGCAGTGTTCTTATATCACTCATTATACTACTTAAAAATACACTGAGTAGTAAGGTCGTGTTTCAACAAGGTAATTGTGCAATAACTAGAGTAGTTTATTTAGCTAAGTGTGACCAGTGTCCAGCATTTTAATTGGTAAAATGGTTTACTATCAAAATCGTGAATGGCCGAATGAATTCCGTTCATTAGCGTAAATCAGAACACTGAAAAATGCTGAGGAAGAAATTATGTTGAATTTAATGCCAATTATTCAAATTCGGCATTAGTCCACATATGGCTTCTCATGTACCTTTCAGAACAGCAGCAGATGTATTAGTTTTCACCAGTACATACATACTGCACAACACAGATGTGCCCATTTTTGCAGGGGGGCAAGCTCCCTGCACCCCCTGAAAATTAAAATTTCCAACCGCAAGATCGCACTAGAGTGGGGAAAAGGATAAATTTGCTGATTTGCACTCTATCACAATCTCTTGTCCTAAGGTTGACCACATACGTGCAAATGCACACTGTATTCTTTGAAATGGGGACTCAAAGACATGTAGGTCGGCAACACGGAAGTCAGCTAACTGTTATTCGACATTCCATGTTCACCAAACCTACACTCGTCATTTTGATAGTAAACCTGGTAAAACTGAGACAGCACTAAAAACACAAATCTTTGAACACATGTATGACATTACAACCCATAAGTAATCAAATGTCATATATAAACATTCTATTATTTGCCATAATTAAAAAAAAAAAATTGGGGGGGGGTTTAGAAATCATTCACACTAATGCCAGGGGTGATGACTGAAAGAGATGGCTCACAAAAAGAGAACCTGTGTGGCAGCTCAGACTTAATGCCACTTTTCCATCCAGTTTAACTGAACATATGTCTATAAAAACAATATTAAACAAAGGGCTGACAAACTGTTATGCGATCTGACCTCATTTGATTAAATGTGTATATAAGAATTATTTTCACAATTTAGGAAATGTTTTTATAGTTTTTAGCATTTATTTTAGCTGCGGTGGTGGTGCTGTGGTAGCATTGTCACCTCACAGTAAGATGTCCTGCTTGATTCTCAACTAGAGCGTCTTCTGTGTGGAGACATGCGTGAATGGGTGTACCTTCGTTGAAGGTTGTGCATCAGAGCTGGCAACTCGGCATGTAAATATCTACTGCCAATCATTAGCGGACCGGAGTTCCGCTGTGGCGACCCCTAACCGGGAAAAGCCGAAAGACACAAGCATTCATTTTAGCTGTATTTTAACTTTCATAATAGATTTTATTTTAAAGAAGTGTATTTGAGTGGTGTACCTTTAAGACTTTTACTTATTAAATTATTTTAATTATCCAATTTGTTTTAGCCAATAGCAACATATGCATTTGTATAAAATCAGTCTGTGTGTTATATGCCTTCATTCTGACGAAGTCCCAGTACAAAGGATGAAAGCACTTAATCTTTATTAAATTGTTTACAACCTACATTGGATCCTAGTGGCGTTCATACTTTATTAACTTCCTTTTTCTCTTGACTGTATTCTTTATATTGTTTACATTCACAGCTGCATTTCTACATCCCAATCTTCTTCTCTTTTGTAGTAATATTTTTTACCACTATTTATGCTATTTTCATCCCTTCCCATTCTTTTTCTTTTCTTGTCTGTTACTATAAATTTTCTTTTCCTCTCAATTACCCTTTTACCTATCAAATTATTTTTTCTTTTACCGATCTCCAACTAACATCTTCCTCGGTGCTTACTTCTGAGCATTCCTCCCATTTCCTTCTCCTTTATAGTATTTCTAATATTTTCATTATTTTTTTTTTCTTAATCTACTTTTTTATCTTTTTTCTGTGACATCCTCATTTTTGTCTTGCAATGACCTTTATGAGTTTTGAGAATTAATTATTTCTCTTTCATCTCCAATCTTGTTTTCCTCACAAGCCATCCATAAATGTCCTACATCATTGCACTTATGACATTTCATCACACAGATGTTACCATTACGTCCAGTTTCCCAACAAATATACCATTTTCTTTTGCTGCAGTTGTCAGTTAAATAATCTGACCTACCACAATATCCTAGGCTGTCCCCAATATTTTACTACTCCTTTTTCATCTTCAACACTTATAATACTTTGTATATACAAAAGATTTTCATTTTCCATTTTTCAAAACAACCATACAATCTCATCCCGCAGTCCACAATCCTCTACCATTATACACTTTGGTAATGTCCAACACAATTTTACATATGTTCTAAATGTCTTTCTAAAGTCTGCTTTTCTGGATATGTTCTGAAATTAATATGTTATTTCTTTTCAGTTTCTTTGTTAAATGCTTAAAGACACATGAGTTACAAGAGTAGAGTGTTTTTTTCCTCATAACCCCCCCCCCATATTTTTCATTACATGTCCATTTTCAAAAATAATGTCACAAAAACTGTCCATATCCAAAAGAATAAAAGCTCTTACCTCATTTACCTTTGTTCCCAAAGGCAAAATAACATTGTCACATACCTGATATCTTCCTATCACCTTTTTTTCTTTATTATAAATCTTCACTGTGTACTTCTTTTTCTGCTTAGTCTCCAAATTAATTTCCACCTTCAATCTTCTTCTTCGATGTATACACATATTTTTTTTGGTCTATATTATATTCTCAAAAGCCAACAATATTGAAGCTGATATTGTTGACACGAGAATAGCGAAAGTGAAGAACATCGAACGTGTAAATGGTAATCTCCATAAGGGGAGATTTCTGTTAACTGCAATGTACTACAGTGTCGGAGTTGGTATATTTCAGTAGCGGGGGGTGTGGGGGCACAGCCCTCCATGTGGGGGGTGCAGGAGGGCTTGCCCCCCTGCTTAAACCCATTAGGGTACTTTTTTCTTTTTTTGTTTTTATAAGTTTGATGTTTGAAGACAGCGACCATATGGTGTCGACCATATGGTGGTCGATGTTTTCAATCGTCGATCTTATAATATAGACCCGTTTTTTCTTGTTTGGTTCCTTCCTTGTATCCTCTGTGCTACTTTTTGTTGTGTTTTGTACCATGATTCCCTCATAATAAATCTGTCCCATTTTCTGACTGGCTTGCCAAAAGCATGTCCCTTTGTAAATCATCTTGCAACCCTCCCAACTGCCCGGCGGGAGGGTTATAATAACACATCCATCACTTGTTCCTGTGTTCTTCTCAAATGGCTAATATCGAAATAAATCCTATGAATCCCTGAAAGACTTGATTGCCTTTTCATTCTTTAAATTGTCTGCCTGTTCCTGCAACTCTAAAGACATAAATGCCTTCCTATGTTAGCCTCTGCTCTCTGTGGATAAGCTGCAGTCTTCTGAAACCTTGACTACCTTCCTCATTGCATTTGAATCACCGTCACTGCATCCTACATGTTCCAAAGGCATATTTTTTCTTCAATTATTCTTCATTCATCTCCACACTCATGTTATAATATTCCATATGCTTGTCTGCCTGTATAACATCAGAATCACCACTGCTATCACCCACTAGTTCAGACAGAGTTTCTTCCTGCTTTTCCAGTGTGCCACTATGCCCTGAACAGAAGCAGGAAGTGTTGCAACATTCACAGTCTACTGCTCACACAAATACAATTAGAGGTAGTTCCCTGGTGGGTTTTTTTTTTTTTTCTAAATTTCCCCTTGCTGCATAAATATCACCTTGGGTCTACCCTTGAAAATCAGTGACTAACCTGGTTAACAATGGATAAATAAAATAGTCATTCAATTAGTAAGTTATTTGGGCTGTTCCTGTAGACACTCTTCAGTCTTCATCCAGGAAGAAAGTGCACAGACCAGGTAGACTATGTTTAGATGCAGAACCTACCACATTCAAGAATATAGGTATTTTGATATGGTGTAAAATTAGTTTCTTTTTTATATACTGGACTACTAATTACACATGTAATCACTTGTTCAGATCTAGTAAAATTATTTTTATTAGGTGCCAGTTAACTTTGCTGTACTCCAGAGCCTGGTATTTAAGACAGCTCCATTTTAAATACCATTTTCCATGTTCCTAAACAGAAATGTCACCTGTTACCTTAATGTATAGATGTTTGCAAAACTTGTCCATCATTTAGCCTCAAATTACTGAAGGCATGTCTCTCTTGTCTTCTAACCTGGGTTTCAACCTAACAAAGTGTACTTTAGTGACATTTAGTAAAGTATTCCACTTAGGATATTCAGAGACAAATAACACATACAAAATAAGTTAAATAATGTAGTGAGAAGTGATGTGTGGGAAGGGGAAGAGACCTGGGTAGCTCAAGCCACTAACAGGAATGTAGTTTTGTATGTGTCACATGTAGACGACTGCATAATGGCATGCTAATGAGAGCCAGCATGCATGCAAAAGATAACAACAAACATGGTGGCATGATTCAAAAATGTATACATTTTGTATGGTGAATCATAACAATCATATCTGTATGCCACCATTTTTTTGATGGCCAAGTATATGACTTACAAAAAAGATGCTGGGAGTTGCATCTATATTAGCTTTTCAGCATATGTTAAAGTCCACTTTAAAAAGCCAGTGTTCATGATATTGCATGCTGTCACCCTCCATGTCACAAAGGAATCCATCAGTGAAAGACATACCGTCATGTCTATGACTGTGATATAGTCAAATTCTACATCTTGGACAGATATCATCTGCTGGTAGACATGAGCCATCCTCACAAGAGATAATGCAGGATGCATGGAATGCCTATCCCAGTGGGCACAAAGGTTTGTGTAACACTAAGCATTCTTTCTATGGGGAACTGTCAACATTCAGCTGGAGACATTCTAGTAGTTTCACAGGCAAAAGCTAATGCATTTTGAGGAGCATATTTGGTTTATATGGACAGAGTGAACCACAGTTATGTCAGTATTCTATGGCATAGCCCATCTTTGGTGCCATCTTCTGCCTCCAGATTCTGATGAAGTCATCATCTACTATTCATGGTGTTTGGAATATCAGCTCAGGCAGCGTTCATCCTCATAATGCAATGGCACTGCCATTAAATCAGAGATTGTAAAGCCAGCTTCAGGAAAAAAAAACATCCAGCTCTTGGCTTAGGTTAGGTTAGTTAGTACTAGGCTAACTGCCCTTGCGAGCCATTGTAAATGTAGCCAATTATCCCTTGTGAGACTCAAACCTTGCACCTTGTGTTTGTAAGGCAAACACCTTAACCATTAGGCCACATTCCAACCTGGCATAATCCTCAGGTGACCACAATCAGTCTTGTAAGCACTGATCCAGGAAGGATCTAAGGTCAACAGACAGCAACGAGTTGAAGGAAAGACTCAGGGCTCAAACACCCCAGGAATAAAGTAAAATAGATGGAGCTAAAGAAGAATAGCAGCATCTTAAAAGTAGTATGTGTAAGGACTATACCATAGATGTGCTTCTGAGCAAGATGTGGAAATATGGTATATAAGAACAGCTTGTGGCAGAATGCAGAAGTCCATGAAGTTATCAAAAGAAAGAAGTGCACGGATAAGTTGGAGGTGGAATAGATGGATCAGATAATGAAGAAATACAGGCTGGCTAACAAAGAGGTTAAGAGAGCAGTTGTAGTACCAATGAACAAGGAAACAGAAGCACTGTGCTTCTAGAAACTGTCTCAACAGATAGTAAAAGGAAACTCTAAGATTTCAAGGTGAAGTCAGAAAGATAAAGAATACTGACATCAGACAACCATCATAAGGGTGCCAGAAACATCCTGCTCAACAAGTCACAGGACATGAAAAGTAGATGGAAGGAGTACTTCCGGCAGCTTTTCCATAAAGAAAACCTCACAGAAGATGTAGTGCCCTATACGTCACTTATGATGAATGGAAGAAGAGGCCACCCTAGAATAACAAGAACAACATTAAGGAAAATAAAGTCAGAGAAAGCAGCAGGCGCAGATGAGATCACAGCAGATATGTTCAGATGTTGGTTGAGTTAGGAGGCAGATGGCTTCAGAGGTCACCCATAGCATTATGGACAGAAATATGTATCCCAGATGATTGGAGAATAAGCATTCTAGTGCCGACATGTATAAGAAAAAAGGTGATATTCATGACTTTGGGGAGTATAGGATATCAGACTCCTGTCACACTACAAGAAAGTGCTGGAGAGGGTAACTTTACAAAAGAAATAAACAGAAATTGAGATGGGAAATAATCTGAATTCAGGATGCAGCACAAATGTGCTTATGTTTCCATTGAGACAGATCATGGAGAAGAAGCTAAAGATGAGGTAAGAGTTCAAATGGACATTCCTTGACTTAGAAGACACATATGACAAAGTCCCAAGAAAGATGACTTGGGCAGTCCTGTGATAGACTGAAGTCCTGGAAACATTTGTAGAATTGGTGCAGGTTATATACAAGAACCCAATGGCATAAATATGGAGGGGGGTTCATTAAGGCTCATATCTGAGTCCACTATTGTTCATGTTATTGATGGACTACTTTAGCAAAGTGATTGGAGGGGGCAAACCAACAAGGATGTTGTATGGAGGTAATGTGACATTACACACACACACACTTGGAACATGAACTTCAGTAAATGACAGGGGGACAGAATACAAAGCTAAAGACACATGGGATAAAAATGAAAATAGACAAGACAGATTTTATGGCAATAAATGGGGCAAATCAGAAGAAGCTGAAAACTGAGATACAGGAGAAAACAGTAGAATAGGTTAACAGCAACAGATATCTGTGAGGGGTGGTTGTGGAGAAGAAAAGTATGAATGAAGCAGCCAAAGCTATCAAAATATCAAATATCAAAGCTCTGGTGGGAGAGAAAGAAATCAAATGGCAGATTAGACTCAATTCTGCTAAGCTGCCTGGTTTAAATGACATTATCCCCACTAAGCCTCTTATTAGAATATTATAATCAATTCTATATATACATCTTTTTATCTCAATTTACTATATTTTGGAGTTAATAAATTATAGCACATAGTTGCATAGATACGTTACATTTTTAGTAGGTATGCTATTGTTTTAATCAATAGTGTGAGCATTATTGTTTTTGGGCACAGGGTTTCAGTGTTGTTAGGGACAGCTCATTATATATATACAGTTTTTAAATAAGTTTAGTTTTTAAATGTTTTTTTAAATATATTGAGAGTACAGTTTGTGATAACATCGTTTGATATCTTTAGACAGCATATGTATGTTTTGTTGTATGTCTCCATTGATTTAATTTTTTTATGCATTTGTATAGTATAATACCACTGTCAGCATTTTTTAAGTCCTATACCTTTTAGATAATTGTTTAATTAACATAATTAAGAAAAGAGTGGGCTTTTTAAAGTGTATAAAATGTTTAGGAGCTTTTCATTCTTCGTTCTGAAGAAGTCTATGTATCTAGATGAAAGCGCTCAACAATCCATTTTTCTTCGTGGTTTCAATTAAAGAAAATTTACTACTGCTTGAATCCTGGTATTGTCCTTGGTTACTTGTTTCGGACTTGGTCCTGGTTTTATGCTACTGTTGGATTCCAGGGACAAACTACTTACTTATTTTGTTGTTGTTGTGACCATGGATTCTTCGCAGGATATATCTATCAACTCTAATCACCATGCCATCTCAAGAGATGAACTGGATATAATCCATTCTGAGATGGCGATACTTAAGGGTGAGATTTCCCGTCTTGTTGCACTACTAACCCTGCCTTCTGGTAGTAAAACTCTTAACGTACAGCAACCTATTCTATCTACTACACGTTCTCCTCATACGTCATCGGGCAACGACAGCCTGGATGATATACCCAATGGACAGAGATCTCCTGTGCCCACATTTCAATTGGGACAAACATCGAGAAATGATGACAACAGAAGGGCTGCAAGCCAAACTAGGATACTAAACTTTTCCACTTTATCGGGAGACAATCAGGAAGACGTTTACCTTATTTCTGGTGCAAAACCGAAACGAACAGTTCCAACTAGGACATATGGCAATACTGAGTGTCAGAATAACCCTTCTAACAACTTGCCTGAAGGTACTGTGCACACCAACATACCCTCGTTGGCGAGGGAAGTTTGTGATGACAAAGTTAATCTCGACAACTTTATTAAATGTTCTTTTGATTTTAATATGCCTAGAAGGGTAAACGATAAGTATAAACACGATAAAGGGCAAAATTGCACATTGAAAGAAAAGATTTACAGCTTTGATAATAAGTTGAATAGAATCAAGACTTTACAAGTTGATAATTCGTATTTGCGTAAATGTATAGATAGCGATATCGTACCTATGGGCCTTAGATTCTTTAAACAACCCATAGGGGTTGATCTCAATGATGAGAATATAAAGATGTGTAACAAAATGTTTAATAGCTTTGGAAAGCAATTTATGGAATTTATAGTATCATGTAATGATTGCAAACTTGGTTGTTTGATACACGAAGCTGAAAACTTGAACAAATCTATTCTTTCTGATTTAATGGTCCCTCAATGGGAAAAATTATATGCTAAACAGTTTTACTATGTGGAGAATAATTGTAAAAAAATCTTTGATAGAAAGAGTAAAACATTTTCAAGAGATTTACTTCAATATGAGAGTGAATCCGCTTATAGGTGGACGCTTAATAGAACTAAAGCAGTAGGTAGGGACACTGCTTCAGTACATCAGCGTGATACACTACAACAGGATTTGTATCACAATGATTTTTTAGAAGAAGGGAGGGACGAGCTCAAATGGTATCCTGCAGGGCGGAACAAGAGGTTACAGAACCAGAGATACAGACCCAGATATTAGTAAAACAATGTCATATAGAACCTTCTCCAGTTACACTTGGCTTGAATTGTCTGCATGATCCTTATTCGTTCACTAGTGAAGTACCTACGGCAGTAGACCTACCAGCTAACAATACTGATAAACATATTGACAATATCATTTTTGCCCAGGGGGATGTTAGAATTTATAATTACAGTTCCTATGTATTTAAAGCAGAATTATTCAACATCTTCACTAAGGGCATGAAATTTATCCCTGATAGATCCTTTGACCTAACAGATACACTAGTTGAAATCAAGCTTTTTCTTAGGAAGTTGAATTTGGGTGTCTTTTTCAAAGATAACCCACGACCTACTTCCTCACTTCAAGAGTTGAGAAAGAAGAGTACTTTTACCCCCCCCATGCATCAAACTCTTGCATCATTTGAAAAAGTTGTTAATCAACAGATATATGACCTGTATAAAAAACAGAGGTCTCAAATGAATCATAATCATACTGTTTAAGATGAAATATATTCCACCATCAGTAGTCTATGTGATCATAATATCAGGATAATGTCAGCGGATAAAGGGGGTGGTATTGTTTTATATGACCAGGAAAAATACAATTCTAAGATCTTTCAACTACTGAATAACTCAGCACAATATGAAGTTTCTTCCATTAATCAAGTAAATATAGTGCATTGTAAGCTAGACTTGCATCTTGAGGAATTTTTATTAGATGGAAGAATTGATGAAGATCTTTACAAGTTTCTCCGAGTTGAATTTACTATCCTAGCTACCATCACGGGTATCCCTAAGGTCCATAAAGATATCTCCGACCCACCCTTCAGACCCATTATCTCAGGGAGTCATAGCAAGGCTTTTCCATTTGGAAGGGTTATTGATTATAAACTTAAACATATTTACGAGCATATACAACACATCATGAAGGACTCATGGGAATTTTTGGGTATTTTTAAACAAGAACTATGGTGTCAAGATATGTTTTTTGTCACTATTGACATAATGGATCTTTTTTCCTGTATTCCCAAGGATGAAAGTATGGATAGATTTGTCAATAGCCTACACAAATTCAGTGGACTTAGTAATGATGACATTATTCTCCTTTCCGAGTTTTTGGATATAGTACTCGATAATAACTTTATTTACTTTGAAGGCGAGTACTACAGACAGGTTGCAGGCGTAGCTATGGGGGCGGCTTGTGCCCCCATCTACGCTAACCTTGTATTATTAGTCTGGGAGGAAGAATTTGTTCTCCACTCTGTATGGAAGGAACATATTTCCTGTTATGTCAGATACCTGGACGATCTATTTATTTTATGGAAGGGAGGAGAAGAAGAGTTAAACAATTTTATTTTCTACATCAACCAGACCACCAACTTTCTAAGGTTTACTTACCAATACAATCGGGTGGGAATCAACTATCTTGATACATATATCTATAGTGATGGTAGTGGCTTCCAATCCAAGATTTATTGGAAGACTACCTTCAGTAATGGATATTTACATTTTGAGAGTGCCCACCCTTACTTTCAAAAACGTAGCATTATTAAAGGACAGTGCATCAGGGCTGCTCGTATGACATCACAAAAAGACAATATGGTGAATGAATTAAAATTCATTGGGCTGCTTTTTGCAGACAAAGGATACCCACAACGAATGATCAAGGATGTTATCCAGTATGTTACACAACAATGGGGTAAGAAATACCCTCCCTTATTAGGTATAGGTTTAAATAATGACCATAAGACATTGCCCCCGAACACTACGACAACCAATATGGTAGGTGAATATGGGAAGGCATGTATTTTAAAATATGGTAATTATTCCAATGATGTGAGAGGAACACTAAACTCCAACTGGAACATTATCATGAGTGATGAAGGAATCAAAGATAAAATAAGTAATAAACCCCGTTTTGTGTACAAAGCAGGAACAAATATAAAAAGGATTATTGAGCTAAAAACCTTATACAGTAACAAAGGCAACACAAACAGAAAGGGAACTAGGAAATGTGGCCACTGTTCGATGCGTCCATATATTTATGAAGCAGAAAACATCATATTACAAAATTATATTGATAGTAAGGTGACATTCAGATATGGTAACTGCCAGTCTCAGCATTTGATCTATCTGGCTGTATGCGGTTCATGCCCATGTTTTTATGTGGGAAAGACCGATCGTAGATTAAAGAACAGAATCTATGACCATATCTATTGTTTGAGGAAACATGATGTGAATAATGCCTTATATTGACATCTAGTAAGTAGTCCTAGTTGTAGTGAGTTTAAATTTGCTATTCTAGAAATAGTCACTCCCAACTCCAGAGGTGGAAATATCAAAGCTCTGGTGGGAGAGAAAGAAATCAAATGGCAGATTAGACTCAATTCTGCTAAGCTGCCTGGTTTAAATGACGTTATCCCCACTAAGCCTCTTATTAGAATATTATAATAAATTCTATATATACATCTGTTTATCTCAATTTACTATATTTTGGAGTTAATAAATTATAGCACATAGTTGCATAGATACGTTACATTTTTAGTAGCTATGCTATTGTTTTAATCAATAGTGTGAGCATTATTTCTTTTGGGCACAGGGTTTCAGTGTTGTTAGGGACAGCTCATTATATATATACAGTTTTTAAATAAGTTTAGTTTTTAAATGTTTTTTAAATATATTGAGAGTACAGTTTGTGATAATATTGTTTGATATCTTTAGACAGCATATGTATGTTTTGTCGTATGTCTCCATTGATTTAAATTTTTTATGCATTTGTATAGTATAATACCACTGTCAGCATTTTTTAAGTCCTGTACCTTTTAGATAATTGTTTATTTAACATAATTAAGAAAAGAGCGGGCTTTTTAAAGTGTATAAAATGTTTAGGAGATTTTCATTCTTCGTTCTGAAGAAGTCTATGTATCTAGATGAAAGCGCTCAATGATCCATTTCTCTTCGTGGTTTCAATTAAAGAAAATTTACTACTGCTTGAATCCTGGTATTGTCCTTGGTTACTTGTTTCGGACTTGGTCCTGGTTTTAAGCAACAGATATCTGTGAGGGGTGGTTGTGGAGAAGAAAAGTATGAATGAAGCAGCCAAAGCTAAAACTGGAAAGGCAGTAGCCAATCTGCACAGTCAGGGTTAGGATGTGACAGCTCACAATCCATATTTAGAGATACTGGAGACTCTTACTATCCATTCTCGTACCATACGCATGGGAGACTTTAACCTCTCTAGACTGGGAATCCAACACTGTCTCAAATCTACAGGCACACTGCTTCCAGGACTTGTAAAAATAAACACCCTTGACCAAATAGTGAATCCCCCCAGCAGACACTCCAACATACTGGACCTTAAGTTCACAAATATTGGAGAATGTTGCACTCCCCCATCCAATGTCTCAGCTTTCCTGGTAAGGTCCACCATAAAACTCTCTCATTTGAAATCAAAATCAACTCTATGATCCAATTACAACCAGTGGCAGTTATGAACTCTTCCATGGGAAATTACCTTTTATTAAGTGAAAATTGTTCAGCATTCAGTGCCACTTCAAACCCAGGGAACACAGCAGGCTATGCAAAATTGCTCTCAGAAACTCTGTACAACCATGTCAATTGCTGCATAGAGGCTGCTGTACCTACTAGAAGTAAGCACATGACCAGCACCAGAAACTAACTTCCCTGGTGACATCACAAATTAAACAGGATATATAACAAAAGAAAATAATTGGTAGAAATCAGGAAGGCTAATGCATATAAAGATAAAAACTCTCTCCCAAACTAAATAGATGACTAACAGGGCTAATTAGGTCAAGCAAAGCCAACTTTGAGGTTAGAATAACCTCTCAGATGAAGGATAAGTATAAGAGATTCTTCATCTATGACAGAAACTGCAAGGGCAACGCACGGCAATGTGCTGAACTGTTGGTTAATGGTGCCACATTCACCAATACTGGAGATATAGCAGACCTGTTAGTGAACAAATTCATTTCCAATTTCATTCCCACTCACACGCAACCATCCCTGAAGAAATACTATCATACATAACCCCTCAAATTATGGGCCCCTATAGCATTCCATGATGCCTCCTGAACAGTCTAAAATATGACTTATCAGGACACGTAGAGTCATTATTTGACTATAGTCTTAAAACATGCTTTGTGCTATGAGAATGGAGGACAGTGACAGTTACCCTCCTTCATAAGTGGGGACCACTAACAGATCCTGGAAACTACAGGCCCATTAGGCTGACTAGTCTTATTTGCAACACCATGTAAAGAGTTATAATGAAATTTATCAACAAGGTCACAGGAGATCTCCAGACACTGGATGCATCCCAGTTTGGCTTTGTCAAAGGAAGGCCATACTTACTGAATCTGGCAGACTTCTTTGAAAAGGTTACTAAGGCAATGTATTAGGGAAAAATGTGCATACTGACTAACCAGTCCTGTCTAAAGCATTTAATATAATACCTCATTCAGGCATTGTCAGTAAACTTACAGAACTGGGAATAAAACCCTTTATAACATGCTGAATAGCTAGCTTGCTCACATATAGGACTCAGAAGGTTAGAATCGATGAGGCCACACTCACAAAGAGGATGGTCACTAGTAGAGTCCCCAGGTCTTTGTGATAGGCCCTCTTGTCTTTGGCATCTACTTCTTAGATGTCAAAGCCAATGTCAAAGGCATATGGCTAGCTAAGTTCACAGATGATTGCAAACTGGGAGCAGCCATTGAATCCCCTGCCATCATAGAGTATAATGCCCGCCTTAGTATGTACCTGACTAAACACATGCAGCAAATGGAATGTCCACAAAGGTTCCTTACAAAGAGAATACAGGGAATAAATAAAATGCCCCATGATGGTCACTTCAAAGCTCTGTCTCTCTACTCAGTGTCATACAGGCTTCTGTGAGATGATCTTTGCTTAGCATACAAGGCATCCCTGGACCTTGTTTTGATGATCCTTTTGCACACCTGAAAAACAAATGGCGTCAGAACTACTAGATTAAAAGACCTTTACAAATTCACCCCTGTTCTGTGACCTGTGTCTCTAATGGACACAGACAGTGAAAAAATCACCCCATATATAAATCAAATTTGGAATTGACCTTTGGTTTGATTGGTTAGGCTTTTATGGGCCCTAGTGGCTGCTAGTCTAGCACATACCTATGAAGATATGAAAGTTGAAAGTAAGGTGTGCAAACCAGTGGTGCAATCAGTACTTCTGTATACCGCTGAATACTGGGTAGTGAAGGCAGAGCTGTTTAAGGGAGCAAAAGGTGAAGGGATGAAGTGCCTGAGATGGATGGTATGGTGCTCGGTGAGAGACACTGAGAGTTAAAGCTAAAATATCTCCATTTGCAGTGAAGGTCAAAGGCAACATAATATAGTGGTTTAGTCATAAGCGCTGGAAAGCAGAAGACAATTTGGGGGAGACTGAAGAAGAGAAGAGGAAATATAGACATCCAGCGAAAAAATGGATGGATTGCACAAGAAAAGACCTGAGAGAGAGAGAGATATGACTCTTGAGGAAGGCAAGAGAGTGAGTTTGAACTGAGAGAGGTGGCAATAGTTGGCATGACACCTCAACCCCTTGTAGAAAATGGGAAAAGGAGGGTTGATGATGATGAGTACAGCTGTCATATAATATAAAGGTAATGTGCTGTTACTTTAAGCTGCAGACTAAACTCTTACTCCATCCCATCTACAGAACTGTAAAGGCCTGCTATGCAAATGAACACTGTTTGTTATAATATAGGTACATGCAATATGCCTGACAATTTGTAAAGCAACTGTACTGTCTAAAAACAGTTTCTAACTGAAAGCCACAGTGCATTTATAAACATCAGTGACGGAAATGAGGATTTGTAATGGAAAAAGATGCACATAGTTGCCATAATTATTGCCTATAGATTATCACTTTTATATATGTCTTTTGTTGTATTTAATTATTTTGTTTTGTCACTATGTTCAGATGAAGACAATTAATTACTTCATAGGAGACACAACTTCAGAATTCATTACAAGCTATATATTTCAGTGTTTCTTGAAGTACAGAATTTATAATGGGTCCATTATAAATGTTATTGTTTTTCTGCAATGCTGAGAACTTTACAGAAAGGTTTGCAAAATTCAGAATTATTTCATGTTTTCCGTTATATGAATGCAGTTCTGCCGATTATTTCATTCAGATTTCCTAATTAGATTATTGTTGTTATCCACTAGTTAAAATGTTGTAATTCAAGTTCTTGACTTAATATAATGAGGTTTATCGCTCATATAAATTGTTGACTATTGTTCAAATGGTCACTACCATTAAAGATGAAACTGCCTATATATTTTGTTTTGTAACTGTGTTGTGTTTTGTTATAGTTACTGATGTAGTAAGGTATTTAATAATTCACTTTGAAGCAAAGTCTAAAGTTAAAAGGTCTCTTGATTTCTGTTAGAATTTATTTTAAATTTCTCTGAAACGTTTTTATTTATTTATTTACATTTCGTTTACTGGTTAGAGCACTGATAACAGACTGACCAGCTGCAGACTTAATCCAGATTAAATATAATACATACAAGATAAACTGACTGTGGCAACCACCAGGTAATACAAGCAATATACAGTATGTGCACCTTCAATCTATGAAATAGCTGTTACTTCATATTTTGTGTTCTTTCAGTCACCAAAAATCATTGTTCATGTCTGAACTATTGGGGAGTCAAGAAAAAGCTTAGACCTTTATAGTAATCAATACTGTTTAATTCTTTTCTGCTTCTATATGGTAGGAATCTACTCAGCTATTGTCTGTGTCTGTGCCGTGTGTCAAACAATCCCTGCAGTCATGCAGGTTATTCCTTTCAGGGAGCTCCACTGTTTGCTCAGTTATCAAACTCATATTTGGACACACCCTCCAGCCTTTCCTCATTTAGTTAAATATCCTTTTTTGTGCTGGTTTGCCTAAATCTTGGGCAAGTGTGCTGAAGGGGTATTTTATTAATTTCTACTTTCCGGCTCCCTGAAATATTCTCATTTAAGTGACCGAACATCTTTCAGATCTTTCAAACACGATGAGGATAGGTACCTGAAAGGACCAGGAGACAAAACACTGAAGCACAGGTACCAAGTGGAGATAACCAAACACAAGATATGAACCACGAGCCAAAAGGTGGAAGTAACAGCAGTTTATTCAACACATTAACGCAACTCTCCCCACAGCTGAAGGGGTATCTTATTAATTTGTACTTTCTAGATCCCTGATATATTCTCATATAAGTCACCAAACATGTTTCAGATCTTACTGCTGTAGTTAATGTTATGTGCTACTGTGCATTATGCATTGATAATTTCCTGTTGTTCTTAAAATCCCCTTATTTGAAATATGCTGCTTAGCTTGCTATTGTGCTTTACTATTAACACAGCAAATTGTCTTTAAACACAGCACTGGTTTATATAGTACAATCTTTCCATTCTGTTTCACAGTAAATACATATTAATTTATTTAGTAATTTAGTTATTTACTTATTTACTTATTTGTTTTTTGATATCCAGGGTTACCCTAATGAGAATAGTCCAACTTTATATAAGTTCTACTATGGAAAAACTCACGGTTAGCACATAGAAACAATAAGTAAATGAATAAAGAATATAAAATATTTAAATAATACACAATAATATTGGTGATGAAAGATACAAGGTGATGTGCAACATTATAATACATACAATATTTGCAAGACAGAGCACATATATAGACTCAGCTATATAGTGTCAGTTTAAAAGCCAAAAGGGGTAACAATTTGAAAAAATTGGTGGAAAGACCACTTAGTACCTCTGTGCCAAAAGACAGTAGAGGCTGGCAGATGCCTAGGTGTGGGTCCTGTCATTTTTGTTCCTACATTAACAATGGTGAATTTTTTAATTTGAATGACTATTTTGTGAAATATTTTTGAAAATTAATGTGAGATACAATTGCAATAGCTCTGGTGTGGTTTATGGGGCATTATGTCAATGCTGTCCAATTTTCTATATTGGGAAAACTGAGCGGAAACTGAGGAATCATATTTATGAACACACCTTTGATATTAAAAAGAAAAAAAAATGACTAGCAGAATTTCCTGAACATCATTTCAAATTTATTGTGATTGAGCAGGTGAAACCAAATGTTAGGGGTGGCCCAGGGCAATTATAGTTAGAGAAAAGGGAACTCTACTGGATTCTTCATTTAAAAGCAGTTGGTTGGCCTGGGCTTAATACAATAGCATCCATCGGATGCATTTTAAAGTTAAAAGCATTGTGTAGATAATGTTAGGAGGTTATGGTAGTAGGTATGCAGATTTATATATGCATATATTTACACTATCTATTTTTTCTTAAGGATTGTTTTCTCCAGAGGTTTTTAAAAAAATTTTATACATATTTTATTTTTTATTATGTATGAATTTATATATATATATATATATATATATATATATATATATATATATATATATATATATATATATATATATATATATATATATATATATATATATATATATATATATATATATATATATATATATATATATATATATATATATATATATATATATATATATATATATATATATATCTATACACACACACACACACACACACATGTACATTAACCTTTTATGGTAGGTGACTTATGCAAAGATGTTTTGGACGTGTCTATGCACACTGCACCAAGTGGATGAAGGGCATTGACAACAACTCTGATCTGAGATATATAACAATAAGTATCCTGTTTTTTTTTTTTTTTTTTGCTTATTTTTACTAGTTATTGCTTCTAGCAATTTATATATAGCACTTTTTATTGCCTGCTGCATACTTTTTACTGTATTTTATTGCTATTAACTAATCTGCATGGTTATACTAAAATTGTCTGCCTTACAGGGCCTGATAAATAAGTTGTTTTACTGTCACACTGTTTGTAAAGCTTTTTTGCTAGTTTCACTGTGTGAAAGGTATTAATGCAAATTTTCTCTACTTGTTAAGCACCTATTTGTTTGTTCTGATTTCCTGCCAAGGAGTGTATCATATAACTGATTTGTTTGCAGTTAAAAGTATTCTGTAGAGTCTCTTTGCTCCTTAATCTGTTTAAAACTTTCATTTTGTGGCTCACTGCTGTTCTTCTGCTGTGATAAACATTTCTGTAGTGTTTACTGTCTAAAAGAGTGTAGGCTAGTAGCTTTAGTATTGTTTCCCATCCTCTCTCCCTGTTGGTGTGTTGCTGTTATACTTGGTGGCTTTGCAGTTGCCCGCCCCTTCTGTAAATTTGATCTGGGACACTCCTCCCAGTCTAGTGTCATTAGCTCATTCTACCTAATACAGAGAAAACATTTGAGAAGACCAAGCCACTTAGTTTCCTAACCTTGAATTATCTTCTGCGTCTCCTCTCTCCCTTTCCTTTGCAAAAAAAAAAAAAACATTGCTAGAATCTCCATGTCCTCTGCTTAACTGTAACAAAAAAGTTTATGCTTGTTTCCTGCCTTTCCTGTAACTAGTCTTGTCCAGATAAAGATTTGCTATATCCAGGGCTGTTTGTAAGCTTATGAGCCACCCAATCCTGTCTGTGTTGGAGGGAAGCCTGCTAGCTCATCAGTGGGAGTGGTAAGCACTAGGTAACCTATCCACCACATAAGGAGTGGTTTTTAGTCCAGGAATTGTAGTTATTGGCCTTTTGGGCAGTTTTTCCATTTCTCTCACCTTCCTGATTTAAAAGCCCACATTTGCATTTGTTTCCTTCCCCTTCCTGTAACTAGTCTAGTCCAAATGCAGATTTGCTGTATCACGGACTGTTTGTAAGCTCCTGAGGCTCCCAAGCCTTTCCGTGTTGGGGAAAGATTTCTAGCTTATCAGTGGGAGTGGTAAGCACTAGGTAGCCTATCTACCACATAAGGAATGGTGCTGGCACATAAATTGTAGTTATTGGCCATTTGGGCAGTTTTTCCATCTCTCTCAACTTTCTGATTTAAAAGCATGCATTTGCACTTGTTCTTTCCTGTAACTAGTCCAGTTCAGATACAGATTCTTAGTTTTAGCACTTGGATTTGCTTATTCATGTTCAGCACTTGTTCAGAACTTGTTGTAAGCATTAAATAAGCTACAAATTACTACAAGACTCAACCTTCCTCATTACCTACAGGAAAACAGTTTTTGTACTTACTTTCCTCACTTGAAAAACAGCTCTTGTACTTACTTTTCTCAATTGTCTAGAGGGAATTTTTTTTTTATTCAGGTATGTCCAAGGGTTAATTCCCAGTGTTCTCTCCTGTCTATCTGATGAAGCTGGGCATCCTGGGGCAATGAAGCAATTGCTTCATGTACACAAACTACCCTCTCCCTCCTACCACCCAACACTGCAACCTGTGAGAGATGCACTTATCTAGCAAAACTGGAGGTAAAGCTCTCTCCAACCAAGACTGAAGTGGCAGTCAAGAGGAGAAGGTAAACACTTGCACCACACCACACTCATCACATAGTCCCACTAAACCCACACCACCAAAATGCACACATAAAAACACAAAAATATTCACAGAGGCTCTCAATAATAATCTGCTTAAGCAACAGAGACCTACAAAGCAGAAATGCAAGCACTATCCACCCCCCAGCACAACCCAAATGACACATAGCCCACAGACTCAGTGTGCCACTCAACCACAGTCCATAAGTCAAAACAACATACCCAACACACTAGTCATAGGTGACTCTATAGTCAGGCACACTGATGTCCCACTCACCAGGCTCAACAAGCCGAAGGTTACTGTAAGCTGCCTGTCAGGTGCCAGGATCTGCCACATATCCCATGCACTCAGGTCACTCCACAACAAGTACAAATATGACTCTGTTATTGCCCATATAGGTATGAATGACCTGAGACATACTTCCCTGGACTACATGAAAAGAGACATGGAAGAACTCTCTGATCTTGCAGCCCAGGCAGGTATGACCTTAGCCCTGAGTAGCATCCTGCCATTGCCCAGAATGATACCGCAGTACAAGGACAAAATGATTGACTTCAACAATTGGCTAAGCTTCAGGTGTCATTCTAAGGGGATCCAGTATCTGTCTGCCTGGGACGGCATGGTCGACAGACCATGATGCTTTGCCAGAGATGGCCTGCACCTGTCACCCCTGGTATTCCGGATACTGGCTAAGGCTCTTGCTGCTTCTACAGTGCCTTTTTCAGGCAAGGTTCAAATGACAAATTCACCACCATAACAGGAACAGGCAAGCAAAAACTGAGGGTAATGCTACTCAATGCTAGATGTCTAAATCTCAAAATGCACTCCCTCGAGGAACTCCTTAAAATGGAGAACATCAATATATGTGCAGTGACTGAGACCTGGTTCAGAGCTCCAGAGATCACCCATGCATTACTAGGCTATATCTCATACCACAATTTTGCCACCTAACATGGACCAGAACACCAAAGGCAGAGGTGTGTCCATATTCATTAAGGATATCCGCACCTCCAGGCTAGTTGCTCAGCATAATGCATCCAAGATTATTCAAGTGCAACTAACTCTGGGCAAGACAACAATCCAAATTGTAGCTTGCTACAGATCCCCCACCATGCCCCAGAATTCCCACTTCTCATTTCTTGATATATTGGAAAATATTGGGGTTCAACCAACCACCCTGATAATGGGTGATTTCATCTACCCCACAATTAACTTGGTAAACTACTCATGTACCAACTCCTTTGCTCAACACTTTCTGGAATTCATAAATTCAAATGCCCTGGATCAACTTATCCACACCCTCACCAGGGGCAACAATATCCTAGACCTAGTCATTACCAACATGAGTGACCGGTGTTCCACACCTGAAGTCATCTCCTCGTTGGTCAGATCCGACCATAAGCTAATCACCCTAGATATCACATCCTGCCCTCACCCCCCATTAAGGAAACCATGGTAAAAAAATTCTACAAAGTCAACTTCATGCTTCTTAAGACAGAAGTTACAAACTTCATGACACCCATGCAGATGGACAATACAGTTACGACTGCTGAATCCTACACAAATGCACTTTATAAGAACTTACACGAGTGCATGGATCTTGCTATCTAAAACAGAACCAAGACACTGTCCTCCAAAAAAGGAAGCCAATCTGTTGGTTCCCTACCATAAACAAACTCTACAATAGAAGGAAGAAACTGTTGCAAAAGAGAGTAAAATCCCATGAGTGGATGAGCTCCCTGATCAGCCTCAGTAAGAAGTTGAGATCCCTTATAAGATCCTCCAAAGCTAGCTTCCACTGATTCTAGGGACAACTACAAAACATTCTATAGCTATGTCAATAATCTCAGTGGCAACATCCAGATCTGCTCTGTGTTACAGCACAATGGCATGAAAATTACAGAACCAACTGATATTGCCAACATCCTGACAGATAGGTTCAGTGCTAATTTTACCCCCCCACCACCACCCTTTAAAGGGCTCATATCTATACAGGAAGAATATAAAGTCCCTGTAATCACAACTACACAGATAAAATATGCACACTCTAAAGCCAAAAACACAGCATCCATGGGACTGGACAACATCCTAGGCTGTGTTTGACATGAACTTCAGAACAAACTGGCTCCCCATTTAAGCCCCATGTTCAATCACAGCCTCACATCAGGCTTTGTGCCCACTAAATGGTGCACAGCAACAGTTATCCCACTCCACAAAGGGGGAGTCACCACTGATCCTGGGAACTATCTCTCTATTAGCCTGACAAGCCTGGTCTGTAAGGCCATGGAACATATTATCATGGAACTCATAAACAAAGACATTGGTAACCTCCAATCTCTGGACCCCACCCAGTTCGGGTTTGTGAAAGGCAGATCATGCCTCTTGAACCTGATCAACTTCTTTGAGTTGCGAAAGCCATAGATGAGGGTAAGGTGGTTCACACAGCCTATCCTGACCTTGCCAAGGCTTTTGACACCATCCCCCATTCTGGAATTATAGCTAAACTCACTAAACTAGGTATAAATCCCTACATCATAAGATGGGTTGCCAACTGGCTCATTGACAGAATACACAATGTAAAAGTAGCAGACTCCAAATCTGACCTCACACCAGTGACAAGTGAAGTACCACAGGGTTCAGTCCTGGAACCTCTCCTGTTTGGTATCTACTTTTCTGAAATACAGGCTAACACAGAAGGCCTTTGGCTAATGAAGCTTGCAGATGACTGAAAACTAGGAGCCATAGTCGAGTCCCCAAATGATGTGGACATCCTACAGAAGAGCCTCACTGAGACAGATGCCTGGTGTCAGAGCCATGGCCTCAAGCTCAATGCCAAAAAGTGCATTGTCATCCCCTTTGGTAAAAACTCTGTACCCATGAACTACCACATAGGTGGCAATCTACTTAACGCTGGATGTGTGATAAGAGACCTTGAAACCCAGGTGGACAGTAGTCTCTCCATTGATAATCACATCACCACAGTAGTCAGGAAATCCTTCTATGTGGCACACCTCATCACAAAAGGGTTCTAATACAGCAAAAGAGAGGTCATTGTTTTACTCAACTCGACAATCATTAGACCCAATATAGAGTACACCGCCCCTTTTGGAATGTACCTCACAAGACATCTGAGCAACTAGAAAGGCTGCAGAAGTACCTCACAAAGAGGATTACTGGCATCAAACAGATGCCCTACACTAACTGTGTCAAAAAACTCCAGTTTTACTCTGTAGCATATTGCCTACTCCAAGGTGATCTCTGCCTAACATATAAAGCTATGTCAGACCTAGAGCTGTTGGACATGTTACACCTAAAGAAATCCCAATCCCTCCGAGCTACATGCTCTAGGGACCTAAACCTTGTCACAACAATAAACAGGACATGCAGGAGGGATAGATTCCTGTCCCAGAGACTTCCCATAATCTGGATCAAGCAACCCATCTATGTCAAGCAATGTTCCTCACTAGCACTCTTCAAGAAAAATCTTGATGAGTAGATGGGAAATAGGAAATACACCCCACAGATCACGTCTGTGGCTCTGCTCAACAGGCACACAGGAAAATAACTGTCTTGGGTGGCGTAAGCCAGGGAACCTTGTTGGCTAGGCTTACTTAGGCTTTTGGGCCTATAGCCTAGTACCTACCTATGAACCTATGTTATTCAGTGTATGTTTCTTTAAATTGATTCCTTGGGCGATTATGTCATGCTTTTTGGTGGTTTAAAAATGGCAATTTTGTTTTTAATGGTATCTGATGAAGTCTTGCCATTGTTCAAGATGAAAACGCTTAGCACAATAAATTGTGGGGAACATTTCCTTGCCTCTATGTGGCGTTTTTTCCATTAATCAGTTTAAAAGCTACTGGTATATTTATGCCTATTGACATCAACATTTTCAATAGCAGTATTAGACACAGAGGTGGATTACTTGGTCTAAAAATTCTGCTTCAAAGCAATTTGAATACGTATAACAAGCTTTTGTTGTTTTACAAAATAACATTTTCATATTTAAGTTAGGCTAGAGCTACAGCCATAAATTATTCCCATGTCTTGTTATTAAATCATGTTTAGTGCCCTTTAATAATCAATGCTGATAAGGAGCACAATACAGTTAACCTTTTAGATGCATACATATTGACATAATCTTAGTTTAATTAACAAAAAATCTGCACATGAAGCCAGTATCTGACAACAGTTGTATCCACTGTACATATAATCATTTTTTAAATAAAAAGATATATATTATATGTGATTGGTTTATACAGGTAACATAGAATACTTCAGACATTGATGTATGTAAACAAGCTTTGCATGGTAGTTTTTTATATGTAATCCCTAGGCAGCAGAATATTAAACTATTTAAAGACAAGATTTGCACTGGTAACTTTTTCCCCATTTTATGACAACCACGAAGACAGAAAACTTTAATGTTGTCTCTTCTAAATCAGAGATGCAGTCTAAATGTGCACTGTACAAAAACTGCAAAATGGACACCAAAGGACAGTCAGGTAGCTAAAAAAATAATCAAACTCTAATATATTGAAAATAATAAACTTTAATAAGCTTTAATAAAACAGATAAGCACATTTGCATTGTAAACAATTCTTCAGACTAAATTAGAGCAATAAGAATCAATTACACTTAAATACTATTAATTAGGTCAATCAGCCAATTAAAAACAAAAAAGGGGAAACTCATTCATAAAACACATATCATATGACAACGCATCAACCAATAATATAGCAGCAAAAAAAAACCCCTCCAGAACCACAAGGGCTTTAAATGTATAGAAGCTAAAACATCATAATGAATCATATGAATGACAAAAAATTCAAACGTCTAACAAAGAATATATATATATATATATATATATATATATATATATATATATATATATATATATATATAAACAATTAGAATATATATATATATATATATATATATATATATATATATATATATATATATAAATATATATTATCCAATTAATGACATTAAACATGTATCAGAAATAAGAAATAATACCCAACTCCTAACAAGCCTACAAGACTTCAACGTAGGCTTCAAAGGTACGTGTTCATTTAAACCTGACCCTCTATCTACCTGTAACAAAATAATCCAACATGATTCAGACATTTCAGCCCTATTGCTAAGATTACCCAATCTATCGATCACAAAAATCTAAAATAATGTGCATCACTTTCACTGACAACATGCTTTGCAAGGCCATTACATAAATTACCCTTCCATATGTGGTATTCATGCTCTCTCATCCTATATCTCAGACACTTATTAGTTTTACCAATATAAAAACATCTGCACAGACCATAATATGCAAGGTAAATAAGGTCCATAGTATTGCAATCATCCCTAATTCTAAAGGAATATTCAGTTCCTGTGTCTGGATGTTTAAAACGGTTTCTGCTATCAATAACAATAGCCACAACAACTGCAAGGAAACGTACCCAAGACACCCTCATTCATTCCAATTCGAACATCATTTGAGGGATAGCACAACAATCTCTTTAGTGAATGTTTGTTCCTATAATGGAACCAAGTTTTAGTACCAATAAAATTCCTGATCTTATTGTCAATTAACAGTACTAACTAGTGTTTCCTAAAAATGTCCGTAATCAGCTTAGAGTTACTACTATAATACATAGGGACAATAACCTTAGTCCTATTAGAGAAATTTTTAGCTACCAATGCCTGTGCAAAAGAAGAAATGTAAGGTCTAGACCTAGTCTGCCTCATGGATGCCTCAGAAATCAGCCCATTTTCCAAATCCCTTGAATGATAACCTCTGCCAAGTAAATCCTGTCTCAGCACATCTAGAGCACATAAAAAACAATTAGCATTCACATCCAGACCAGAAATGTGATTGCTCTGACCCTTAACAACTTTATGGAACATGTGTTTAGGGTGCATGCTAGTCCTATGTAATAAAGAACATTTATAACAGTCTTTCTTATAAAGGCTAGTAGTAAAGGTTAAGTCAGGTCTATACAAACTTTAACATCTAAAATCTCCATAGTAGAATAGGAGTGTTTAACAGAAAAGTTAAGAACACTTGTAGTGTTATACATAAAATCAGCAAAGCAGTCCAACTCAACCAAGGTACCAGCCCACAAAAGAAATATGTTGTCAACAAAATGACAATAAAACTTAACTGAACATTTATAACTCTCAGATGTAAAAAAACAATTTACTCTCCCATTGTGCCATTACAATATTGGCATAGCTATTGGCACAAGAAGTGCCAATAGCTATGCCAGCTTTCTGTAAGTAATAAGCACCATTAAGAATAAAGAGATTATTCTCAAGGGCCATTTCAATAAAAAGACACAGCACTTCAATGAATCTACCATCAAATTCAGTATTCTTAACCAAATAACCTTTAACCAGCTCTATCCCCTCATAATTAGGGATAACTGTAAATAAAGATGTCACATCCATTGAAACCAATACAAATTCACCATTAAACACGTTCTGGCTAGTATAATCATATGAGTCTTTCAGAAAAATATCTAGTGTCCCTGAGGTCCACATTATATTTATCAAGAACAGGTCTCACCATTTTCTCTATGTATACAGAAAAAGGCTCCATAAGCCATCCAGCCCCAGGTACGATGGGTCTAAAAGATGGGTGAATCAGATTATTTTGTATTTTAGGAAGCCCATGGAAACTAGCACCAAGGAATTTTCCATGAAAAAATATCAAGACAGCTCAGGAATAATTAGACGGCTAACTAAACAATCATTTATGGTTTTATGCACATGTATAAGCATAATTTCAATCTCTTCCAAGCCAATCAGTGAATAAGTTTCACTGTTAGATAATAATTGTATGATGGAAGAATAATAAAAAGAATAATAAAAGAATAATAAAACACAGAATACATAGCAACAATTATGCCACCCTTATCAGCTGGCCGAATAACTATACCCTTATCATTCTGTAACTGTCTTTCAGATTGCATGAGATTATTGAAACCCTTCTTCATTCTACCGCTATGAAATAAATCATAGATATCATTCTCATACAGTCTGCTAAAGGCTTCAATTCTAGGATTGGTAAGACACATCAAAGAACTGGTCTTCATAAACAAACCACTACTATCATCATTATCAGTCACCGAATATAAAGTTTTCAAAGTTAAGTTATGAATGAACATTTTAAGATTATAATAGTGTCCGCTAGGTCAGTCCCCTGTGCGGGGATACAAGAAAGTGCAATTGATTCTTATTGCTCTAATTTGGTCTGAAGGCGCATTTACAATGCAAATGCATTCACCTGTTTTATTAAAGTTTATTATTTTCTATTTATTAGAGTTTGATTCATTTTTTAGCTACTTGGGCGTGCCTTGGTGTCCACTTTGCCATTATTTACTTATTTCAGTTTTTGGTTACCGTCTTTCCTCAGTAATTTTGCATTTCTTGCTGACTTTAAATGTGGACTTGATTATACACCAACCATAAAAAATATTAAAGACATAATTTACAGTTAGAACATTCTTCTTCCAAATCAAGATACTCTGGGTTAATCACTTTTCCCATTAAACTTATTTAAATACCGTAAAGAAATCATGAAAAAAATTCTTGAAAATCTGCAGAATACGAAATAATATTCAATGGGAATATTTCAATATTTACATTGTAATTTCTGTGAATATGTATAAAAATAAAATACTTTAAACTTTGTGACACTACAGAGAAGTTTTATGTATGTGAGAAAGCTGATTATGGGAATGCAATGTTAGTTTATGTAGCCTTGTGTTGTTACATATACTTTTATGTTGATCTGAAAGCATATCATCTCCAGGGATGCATAATAGAGCATCTTTATGTAATAAATAGAGGTGATGTTTCTACTGCTCTCTTCATAGATATGAATAAAGCAGATCATCAAGTCACATTTAAATTGTTGGTTTACAGCTACTTAAAATCAATGAACTTTTATCAAATCAATTGAAATAGCAGATAAGGTAAATTGTACTAGCTGATGCAGTTTACTTGGTACTCTGTCCTTCAAGCCTTAGTTGCTAAACAGACAATTGATAGATAGATAACGTACAGCTGTTACTAGGTATGCATTAAATGTTTTTCCAATTTCCAACATTGCTTTACATTTGTTTTGAGGTGCTATTAACACATGTTGCAACCTTATATGGTTGATATCAATTCGATAAATGATCACATGGCTTTAATGTTGAATTACTTAAATGCTTTTTGTTTTTGTTTTTTTAGATGAACCTTAAGATTACCTGAGGAAAGATGTGTCTTCTCTGGATTTTAAGCTTTGTTCATTTTTTATACTGTATTAATTTAAATGTTAACAAAAGATAATGATTTTCTTTTGTCACTCATTCGTCCACAAAAGTCTTTCTTTTTTAGTTGAATATTTTTATTGCTTTCTAAACAAAAAAGGAAAATTTAATAAAAATGCATTGCTCTGTGCAGTGTCATCAAATGGCAAATGTATAAGCCAAACATATAACTATACACTAAGAACTATACTGAGATTGTGCAGTTCAGTCTCATGTTATTGATATTGATAAAGTCAGAAGTATACACTCCATCTACAAGAAACTATTCATCCCAGTACAGACTATAGATCCTTTATGCTATAAATAAGTAATAAACAGAGACAAATTATTCTTAATGAAGGTAGATTACTCTGCACCGATAAAACATCTTGGTAGTAATTATTTCCTTAATCCTCTGTAGTCATAATCTACTTTAAATTATTATGTTAAAAGAAAAACACAAATACTTCTGGAAACTTAATAACCTCAAGCGTTATTGATTTGCATTGTCTTACATATAAAATTTCATCAAAACTGATGAGGACTTATGTGGAAGACTGAATTGCTTATCAATAAAGCTGAAGGTTAAGTCTCCAGATGTGTCTGTGTTCTTCTACTAACATGCCCGTTTAAAGTAGTTTGCACCTACAATGTTTAAGGAAATCATTTTTGCTAAGAAGTTTTAGAGTACAGAAATGTCCACAATCAACAAGTGCAATTATCTGACTATGTTTGGTATTCGAAGTAAGTTACACAAATGTGCCTAGGCTTTCTGAGATGTTCATGAACCAGCACAGCTGAGCTGCTATTCACAGAGGCCATTTACAGCAATGCTCAATGACCTCAAATGTACGTATGAAATGTTGAAATACTGAGAAGGAAACGAGGAATGATGTAAATCCTTGTATGGTAATGAAGTTTGTTTTTCACCATTTGCATTTCTTATTCAGATCTCCATGCTTCTACACACCTATCACAGATGAGCTATATAATGAAAAGCCTTGCCAAATGCAGCAGAGTCACAGTCATAGAAAATGCTATCACTTACTGTGAACTTTGCTATATCTATGTCTGAGTTGTTTTTCTTGGATAGGCCATTTGTACGCAGTGGTTCTCACTTGCCAAGAAAGCAAAAATATAAGTGGATTATTAATTATTGTGATAATCAGGAAATCCTTAATAGGTTTAGAGTAGTCCTGGAAATTGCATTCTGCTTGATGTTGCATCTAGCATGTGCTACCATGTCATTTGACTTTTTCTTGCATTATAACAGTGTGCGGTTTCTGCCTCCAAATGCATAGTTTTCAACAACTACTTGACTGCAGGCCCTGTTCCTCTCATCTGCTATGGTCGCTGAGCCTGATATTACCAAAAAAAGATTTCCCATATGTCCTCCATGCTACCATGAAGACATGATTTTCCTCATGGCTGACGTTATACTTTCGGTGCTTTAACTCTTTATTCTCCATCAGTACTACATGTGAAAAATGCAAAAGGCTGCAATCAGAAAGTGTGACAGTAATGTTTGCATGTAATCACATTTTAATGTACAAAACACTGGCCAACTATTCTTGCCACCCGCAATAACTGTTATTTAACACAAACCAATATAACTACCTAATAAAAATCTCAGTATAGCCAGCAAAATTGTAATATGTTATTTACAGTTTATTCAGGTTATTAATGCAATCACTTTTATCAGAAATGGGCATGCTTGCCCAATCTACTTCCATTGTTATGTAATGACAATACTGCCATTTTTTATTCCTCACTGTCACTAGCAAAACTCAGATTCATCACACATGCCTGTTCATGTCCTCAGCACAGTAAAACCTCTGTAGTGAATTACTGCATTTATACTCATGTATGTATAATCAGTAAAATATACCAAAGTAATGTTCATTTTCTGCTACCAGTAATAATCATTTCCACAGCTGTTGTCACAAAATGCAACTTCAAAAAGATAAAATTTACCAGCCAGCCAGTGCTATTGTAACATGCACAACATACATGCAAATCTATTGCAAAAAAAACTTTAAATCAGTATTGAAGTCATTTTTAAGTGTTTCTTATTAAATGATAATAATTTTAAAAATATTTCCATATTGTAGTATATCTGCAGTATCCTATGACATTTGCTGCCTGTGTTGGCTATTTGTGAATTGATATGGCGATGTTCAACTTATTGGTAAAAATTCAAGGCCATTTGTATGTGTTATTTGCCAATCAGGCTAATTTATATACATTTCCATGAATCATAGTGATAAGCAAATGTGTTCTGAGGTCTATAAGCAAATTTCAGCATTTTGTGGATTGTAAAGCATGACCAATGTAGCATAAACATATTTAAAAGTGAGATGATTGTGCTTCGGACAGTTCCAAAGTTGCAGCACTCTGCTGTTATCCCAAGCTTTCTGTCGGAATGTGTAAATGGCCCTACACTAACACAGTTAAAAAAAACAAAACAAAATGGCGTTATTAGAATGCCAGGGTTGCAGCAGTCTGAAGTGTAATTCCCGCCCGTCCAACATTGTGAGTCACACCCTAGGACCTCAAACAAATCGTAACCTCCTAAAGCTTAAAAATAACACATATAGTGACATTCATCTCCTCCCCCAAAAAAGGGGAAACTAATTCTACTATACTTGGTGTCAAGGCTAAAAACAAATAACTTTTACTAATAAGTATTATAAATACAAATAATTAAACATATATTTATATTTTTATGAAACATGGAAGGTAAAGGTACGTGGTTGCATTTAAGAAAAATCAATATGTGACAAAGCAGTTTTGGTTACACCAAACTTGACAACAGTGTCAATAACTGTTGTACTGTTCATGCTAGAATAAAGGGTTTGGTTAAGGTGATGTCACACCCTACAGGGTGTGGTTTTTAACCACAATTAATTCATCTTTGACAATACTTTCCCCGTTGTTTTTCTAGCTCTTCAAAAGATGGCAACTCCTGTGAAAGCAAGAGGTCACACACCTAGCTGGTCTGATAAGGAGACCTTGATCATAATTTACATTTTGCATGATTCATACCTGGGTAAGATTGAGGTATGCACAAGAAATACCAGCTGGAAAAAAATCAGTATCTGGCAGGAGTTGTGTATCCCTCTGTCAACCCTGACAGGTATAACCTGCTCCAGACAGCAGTGCCATCTGCAGAAGCATAAAGTTATCCAGCTGGCCAAGTGGGTAGACCAGGTTGTGGAGAAAAGGCTAGAGTTCACTAACAAGTACTATGAAAGATGTGGTTTATAAAATGAATGATATTAAAGATTAAAAAGGTAGTTTGCATAACTACAAGTATTTTCAAATAAAGATATGTGTACCTGAAAATATTACTTATACAACTGTTACAAAATGCATAATAAATCATGAACATGTTTGTAATCGTATGTGCATTTTTTTAACAAATAGACATATCAGTAATGTGTTAACAGATTTTAATACATGCAAATGACACATAAGTGTATTAAAACAATAATCTGTATATTTAAATGTAAATCATGTGCTAGGTTGCAGGTACAAGTTATGGCGACTGGACTTACAAAATAATTAAATACAATTTGCAATTACACATTTATAATTTATTAGCATTGCAAGAAAAGATACCAGAATAATTACATTAGATGAAGCCAGTTTTGTGTAGTCATGAAAGTATCACTAAAATGTTACTTAACATAGTTTTATGTTCAAATGTGTTTCTAACTGCACATGCAGCATGGCTAAAACAGCCATCAGAAAGGGGATAGGGGTTGCTGTGCCAAGTAAACAAGCATTACAAACTTTACTGAGAAAAATGCTGTTTTACTTCAATATTCCATATTAGATCTGGCACATTTGTACAAAAATGGAAATGCAACCTTCCATGAATTGTTATATTTCTGTGTTTGTGAATTAGTTATACCAGAACACAATGCTGCATGTATTTTGAAAACAACAGTCCACACAAATGTCATATGTATTTTTTCTTCCTCTGGAATGGTTGGGAATATTAGCACAGTAATGTAATAATTCATACAGCTATGCATGTGTATGAGAAAGTAAAAAAGAAAACAAACAGTTGTTATTGCTTAGACAAGAATAATGTCCTATATAAGAAGTGCAAATACATTTAAACAAGAATTAGCTTCTCCCTTTTAATCATAGCTAAAGGAATTAATTATAATCACCAGCAGCAACAGCGAAGAATAATAAGGCTAGAAGAATTGTCTTTTTAAGAATAACAAGTGTCTAAAATCAATTTTTGAGTTACTAGTTTGAAGTATATATAAGAAGCATACAAAAAGGATTTAAAATTATTGCAGTACTGTAAAAATGAAAGAGAAATATGTGTTTGTACAACTGCTGCACTCTTTTTTCAACTGTTTCCTGTGTTGGTCATAAGGAAAATATTGTTATATCTTTGCAGATGAAACAAATGCACCTAATGACATTGCATTTCAACTAAGGTTACTGCTTTTAATCTTATTTTTAGTCTGATTGCTTTGATTAATTACAAAGCATAATTTAGTACTGTATTCAATGTATTGCAAGTATATAACTTGGGTGGTACATGCTCACACACCCCTTCAAGAAGTCAAAGGTCCTTTCTGTACACAGACTTTACTTCAATAAAGATTTACTTCAGTATTTCAATAGTGTATGCAGTGACATGTAATTAGTATTGTGAGGACTTATTTTGCTTTTCCTCAAGCTTTTTTTCCTCTATTTTTTTATTTTTATTATGAATTTCTTTCCCCGTTATTATTTTGTTTCTCTATCATTTTTTTTTTCCTTTTTTAAAGGTTCAAGTCCCTCAGTACCAGTCCAGGCATGTACCCCTCAGACTAGGGACAGATCACTTTCTACCTGTCTGGGGATGTCCTCACAGGGTCAGAGTGGAGGTACTAGTCCTGCAAGCATTCTGGTAAGTGTCAGCCTGACAAAACTCACACAAAGGGTACTTTGAAGCTTGGTTGAGGTATACCGATAGAGAGGGTGGACAGGAGAATTCAGCCAGTTGATGCCTCCCTTCAGTATGTAGAAGACACATTCTCCCAGTTTGTGCCGACCCCCATGCCAGCACAGGTCCCTACCCCTTTAACATCGAGGTCCACCACTACATCACCACCTGGCAGTGGATGTGTTTGAGGTTCTGTGGACTGGAATTCCAGCTAACGTTTATTCAACCCTTCTTCCCTTATCCTTTCTCTTTTACCCTCTTCCCTATTCCTCATCCATACTACCCTCTCTTAAAAAAAAAAAATTGAAAAAAAATATGAGGGGGTCTATCCCCTGACAAAAACATAGTGCCCATCCTCTCCCAACTCCTCCAGCACAAGCCCTCTTGATGTTTCCCTTGTGTGCGCCTATCTTTTTTTTTGTCTCCCCCTTTTCAGTCTTTCATATCACCCCTTTCTATTCTTTAATGAA
Source organism: Protopterus annectens (assembly GCF_019279795.1). Classification (NCBI taxonomy): domain Eukaryota; kingdom Metazoa; phylum Chordata; order Ceratodontiformes; family Protopteridae; genus Protopterus; species Protopterus annectens. The sequence continues at coordinate 252,903,991 of NC_056744.1, read as the reverse complement.
ACTATCAGGGTTTCCACAAAAGGATACCCTTATATAAATAATTATACACCCCTCTTCTTTAAAAAAAAATCATTTTAAATGCTATGCAGTCTGCAGCTTTCCTAAATGTTTTAATTTTGACTAGACTCAGCTACATTCACCCATGATATGCGAAAAAAGTAATAGCAACCCCCACAATTTTGTGAAATAATTCACAAGTTCATAATGCTGAGCTTTATACAACTTCCTCAAGTGGGCATGTTTTTAAAAAATACTTTACTTTTCTGTATTCATTGCAAATGTCTTTCACTGACCTTATTTGCATATCCATGTAGTATTGCTACTCAAAAATAATCATAATTCATTTGTGAAGCCCTGGACTATGAATACCAGACTATGTTTCTTATTCTAAGCCCTACAGCTTCTCAACTGCAGCAAAGTAGTTATAACTTAACTCTCCCAAAATGATTTCTTGTTAGCCTATATATTCAAACATGCTTGAGGTGTCTGCGAGAATAAAATGCTTCTGTTCCATTTTAATGTGCTGTTGTACAGTCCACCAATGTTTGTAAAATGCAAACGCAATACAATAATAATACAATACACTATGACCTATTAATCTTTATATCACAGGGACCAATGCAGGGGAAAAAACTAAAACTGATAAGTTTCACTCCTTCTTCGGACTTGTCATGATTGTTTCATTAGAGCCTCATCTATGCGAGCACTGTTATATTTTAGAACTAAAAACATCATGTGTATAACTGCAGTACTTATATAAGAACAGCAGTACAGGGTGCAGAGTTGTGTACTGCTATAATTTGTTCTTCTGATTTACCTGCAGTTAAAGTGTGAGCTCTATTGAACTGCTTGTGATGTAGATGACCCTACCTATGAAAAAATGCATGTTTTAAGAAAGCTGAATTGAAACACATCATATTCACCAATGCAACCTTTATCTTTATTTAATTAGAAAACATACAGCAACAGAGATAAAACCCTGAAACCAGAAAGATCTACTGAACATCTGAAAAAATATAAAAGCATTGCAAGATAATTTTACGGTGCTGATCATGTTTGCTAAATTACTCTTAAGTACTTTCCTGCTGCTTCATGACAATGGACAATTTGTGAAAGTATGTAGGAATAATTATTATTTCTAAATGGACTAACTTTCGGAAAATCAAGAAAGAAGTATTGTCAAAGCAGATAACATCCTGTTGATTGTGCACCATGTGAACACTGTCTTCTAAAAGCAGGAAATCTGTAAACATATGGAAAGATATTTAATGTTGGCTACATTACTGAAGAAAACATAAGCAATACTAACAGTTGATTTTCAAATTCAGGCAATTAATTGCTCTACAAACATTGTTTTTAAAAATAAATTCCTGACGAGGCTAATTAAAAACAAAATGGTGATGGCATTTGGAAGGCTAAGAGCTAATTGCTTGTAATTTTAGTCCAATAATGTGTTTGCAAAGAAAATGTTGTGCATTTGATGTCAGTAATGATGCCAATTACATTCATGCTACAGCAATTACATTCCTTACAGTAGATGATGTTTGCCTCCTTTCTTGAGTGATCACCATGCTGAATCGATATTTATCATCTATTTATATATTATAGACACACTACATTTCAATAAAATACAGAATACAGCAATGATGTTAACAATAAATCAGGCTTAACATCACTAATGTTGCTATGTTTACAGTAAAAAAAACAGTAATTGGTATGACTTGAAAAATAATGTTGGAACTGATTTTCCATATTGTTTGGTGCATTGCATTATAGAAAATTCTTCAGGAAAGAATCAGCCATGCTTAATACACTATGCATCTTTTTAAATTATATGGAGAACTTAATAGTATTTCTAGCTCACTAGCTTCAACATAAATTGAATTTTAATCTCTTTGTAATAACAGATCTTGCAATGCTTTTGAAACAGATTATAGTTAAAAAGGGTCCACAGACTGACCTGTCTAACCGATTAACAAATATAACAAATAAATAAAAATAAATGTAGTAAAGTAAACACGCTCCAGAAAAAAAAAACTTCAGTTGCCCACTTATTAACTCTGAATTAGGAATGAACATTATAAGCAGGGCTCAGATTGAAGTAAAAGAGTGTGCAGGGAACTGATCCAGAGTCAGTGTGAAGAGATGCACAGTAAATATTCAGGAGTTACAAAGTTACATTTTCATACATGAAAGATAAATTATGAACATCATCAGAGAAGAAAAAGAGAAGAAAATGTACAGTTGCAGAAGAGAGGTGCTTGCTGTGAGAGCTACTATGATTCTGGGGAAGTAATTGCATCACATGAGCAAAAAACATATTTTTTTTTTATCTCCATTGATGGTTGGGAAGAGTTCAACTAGTTTGTTGTGTCTGAATCTGAGCCACATATTCAACATGACAGATGAGCTAAAGCATTTTAGTGGAGTATAAGGCATACCATGAAGATACTGGGAGCAAATAACTAGAGCAAGAAGGTAAAAGAGTACGATTAGTCCAACGAGACATTTGGATTGTAGGCTAGATGATGCCTTTCCTACCAGGGATTGATGTCAGAGTACAAGAAAAGTGAAAAGCATAAGGAATCTTAAGTGAAAGATCTGCTCAAGTACAGTCTTTAGTTGAGCTGAGTCTAGAACAGAAGCTGCTGCAAAAAAGCGAATACTTAGTACTGTATGTAAAATATTGCACGGAAACTATAGGGATCAATTAGAAGGGGTCAGAAAAGATTGGGAAGAGAAATTAGATAAGCAGCTCACAAAGAAACAATGTGAGGACATAATTATGCCTTTCAAGTTTTCAGCAATAACTACAATCTTTTTATGCCCCAAGCAGATTTCAAAGATTTTTTCCTCAGATAAATAACAAATGTTACAGGTGTGATGGGGAAGAAAGAGCGTAACTGGGAACATATGTTTTGGGAGTGTAATGAGTTGTCAGATTTTACAAATTCTCTGTGAGTACCCTGTCAGAATTATTGGGGGAGCAAATGGCTGTAACAAAGAAAGTGATCCTTTTGAGCTGCAACACAGGATCGGAATTGCCTTGACATAGTAAGGACTTATTATGTTTAATTCTGCTGATTGCTAAAAAAACAATTACTAAAAAATGGAAATCAAAGTCTAAACCAACTGTATTTGAGGAATTCAGTGTTTTAAAAGAGATAAAAGAAATGGACTTGGAATCTTTAGAAAAGGGAAAGAGCAAATGTTATAGAAATAAATTGAAACTGCGGAAACAATACATAAAGAATAATGTCCAGGAGGAGGAGGAGTGAGGTATAAAGTAAGTCAGGAATTCGGCAATTTATGTGATGTTGGACTGATGATAGCTACAAAGAAAAGGAGTGTGATGCATAATCTATGTAAATGAAAAAAGTTAGTATGGTTTGCTTTCTTTTCTGGTAATGCCCGTGTCTTAAGTGATAATTTAATAAAACTGTTTAAAAAATAAAACAAGATATACCACAAAGAGTATATATGTTTTCATAAGCCAGAAATGCAAAAAAAATTAGATCCTACATTTGCAGAGGTATCAGAGATATCAGAAGCATTTAACCACCACATAGAATCAGGTGAGGTTCAGAACAATTCATTTCAGACAGAAGACATGTGCAATAAGATAAAAAGGAAAATTCAGGAAAGACTTCAAGAAGTATCTCTTCAGAACAGGCGCATGAGTGTATTTCTTCTGAATTAGCATTTAGTCCCATAATGTGTCGTGAAATAACAGAAGGTGACTGAAGGTCTGTTGCATAGAATAAAGCTGGGAAGAGTTTTCTTCAAAGAGTACAACTTACACAATTCTGAGGTCAGTCCGAACAAGAGCACATTGTGTGTGAATGACACCAAAGTAGGAGACACAGAAAAAATTGAAGGAAAGTGCCCAGCAAGGGACTTAAATAACCTTACTAAATGACCAGAAATGTGATAACAAAGATTTAATACAAATATATGTGTAGTGCTACATCTAGGATACTAGAAGTAGGCAGTGTTGTGCAGATTGAAAAGATAAAGTATCTGGAATCAGTATTAGCACAGCTGCATAACCAAGAACAGACCAATGGCCTGTAGCTGGAACTAACAGATTTCACAAGATTAGCAGAATAAATTCAAGGTACAGGAATGTCAATTTACCACTCTAAAGGGCAATGTCCTGGCCTTGTCTCTAATAATGCTTGTAATTATGGAGACCACCAAGAGATAAGACTAATGCAGTCTAAGGCAGGAACAAAATGAAGCAAGTAAAGTAAAAAAGGAAGAGAAGAGCTAGAGTATGTTGGAAGACTGGAGCTATATGATATGGGGAATATGATCCTACTTCATATGATCATCAAAGAAGACTGTAATGGAAGGAGCTGAGATAAACAAATGGGGACCAGCTTCTGATAAAATAAACAAGCTTCACCTCTGAACTAGCAGTTCATCTTTTCACAAAGAGTGTGGCCAGATGGTGCTGCATGGATCAGTACAGGCCTTCAAAAAAACTTGCAGCAAATAAAGAAAAATAAGACACATTGCTAGTTGAAAACTACTGGCAGATTGAGCCATGTCTCCTTTAGTTAATGGTGTAAATGTAGTGCATCATCTTTGTAAAATAAATATCGAAATGTATGTCAGATAATTCTAGAAAAACTATGGTGATATTACAATACAAACTAGGCTGGAGAGCTTGATTTGTAACAGTACAAAATGTCCAAGACACCGGCATATTTTAGTGTAGACTTGCTAGCAAGATGTTTATCTCCAGCCTCATGCTGCAAAAGTATAATTGTCTGGGTTTGAACCCAGGCATACCAAATATAAAAATAAGAATTTAATTAGTGTGCAAATTCTGATGTAATTGCTAGCTGTATATAATATTTAGATAGCTACTGTACAATGAGAATATTCAAAGGACAATAAAATAATGGGCATTTACTTCTGAAAAGACAGGTTGCTGGATTCAATAAACTCCATGTAGGTTCCGTGCAAAGCCTACATAGAGTTTATTCACATAGGCGATACTGCTCATCATGAGGCATTCGGCAGCCTCATGCCATGAATATTAATGATATGCAGCACACATAAGCAAAGTTTTGCGGCACACACTGGTGTTGCTGGCCTCAAAACCTGTATACCTGTATAGTGAATGTAGATTGTTCCACACCACCTTTTAGTGCCAGTAATGTGATCATACAGTAAACTAATGGGGGGAGAAAGGGAAAGCATGCATTTGCTGAAGGATATGAAGAACGAAACAGAATTGCATGTGATTACATATTGACTTCAATCATCAGTGATTTCACAATAAACCACACATTTTACAAGGAACAGGCCAAAAAATGATGCAAATATCTGGATCTGGACATTCTGCAAAAAATGTGTCTTAATTTCTTTTTTTTTTTTCCTGGCCTGTGTTTGCATGATGTGCTGCTTGGCATAAACATGTTTAGCTGTGCCCACCTGGTTTGCATGAAGCTCAGCAGCACACAAACTGGGAGAATGGATCAACCAGGCTATAGACAGGACCCAGAGAGCCACACATATAAACTGGATGCATTCAATTAATAATATTGTACAGTGTGCAAACACAGTAAGTGGCATTGCACTACAATTAACAGTGAGAGCCTTAAATGAACTACTAGCATAGCAGATATCATGGCACTAATCCAATAGCAGCAGGTGTTAACTCATTACACCTGAGTGATTCCTCCAGGTGCATCTGCAGTTAACTCCTACTGACGCCTCTAGGTGTCAAGTATTGCTTGTTCATATTTGCATCAATAATTCCAAAACCGTTCTATGTACTGCATTAATATTTGACCTCTGTGTAGTGCAGATAAATAGATATTAACTGTTGTTTTTATGATATTCATTTATATAGATATAATGTTCACATTTTTTAAATATCTCAACAGCCAAGAATCACAGACAGAAGTCCTTAGCCTCATATGAAAGCACTCAGCTAGATGAATAAAATGCTGCTGACAGTATGCATGTAACTTGAGTGGTTATTGAGATATTGTAAGTTGTTTATAAAATATTACAAATGTAATTGTTACTGTATTTACTGTGACTTATAAAATTCTGTTTATGACCTAGAACCTAAAGAATACTACCACTATAAAAATAGTTTATGCTGAAGAGTTTGCCATTTACACCTCTTTCATAACCCCTATGGTTCCAGTGATATGAACATTTGTTGTAAATGTGACAACATAATTTGATTCTGTCAAAAGGCTTAGGCTCCAGCCATTGAAAGTTAAAGTGCAAACATCCTGAGCTCCATTGGAGTGAATGAGTTAAGTGTAGATGTGGAGTGCAGATGGTCCAACGTTTTAGTAGAGAATGTACAAATTTTGTTTTACTTTGTGACATTGCAGATTATAGCAATGAAGTGCAACATGCACAACTGTTTTCTCAACCATCTTGTGGTAATAGCTGTAAGTGTAGGAAAAATTTATATATGGTACATTTGACTAGCAGATTTACACAAGTGCCTGTATACCTAATAATCTGGAAATTGCATTGTTTGCCACTGTTGCACATCACGTAACATTGCACAAACATGGTGCCTGGCAGTGTGCACCCTCACCTACCATGTTTGTACAATGGTAAGCAATGTGCAACATTTTCAAATATTGCAAAACCAAAATGTGCGCACTCTCGGTAAGTGCAAGACATGCAATAGGTGAGAAAACAGCAGCATATAAAATGCAATTCATGGGAAATGCACATTATACATTGAGCTTGAACTATGGCAGGCATGTCAGGAGTTACTTGAGAGTGTGTAGGATTTTGGGCCCAGTACTGGGGTGTCCATTAGTCCAAATTATTTGTTGGACTCCTAGTAAAGTAGCATGGACCCTAGTTGTTGCAGTTGGACTATTCAAGCACAGAATATAAATCTGAAGTCTGCAATAATGTTTCCAGGGCTTAACCAGTGCTGCAGGTATCTCCTGCACTGATGAGCAATGCAGACATCATTTTGATTACCTCCAGATGAGGAAGCAGGATACCCTTGACTCTTGGATCAGGAAATTTTGGGCAGGGGATGCCCCGCAGATGTGTAAGTAACAATTTCAGACGGTAGTTGTAAAAGGTAAAGTTGAATCTAGTCAAGACTGGTATTCATAATGGTGTTCTGTTCTGTTCTGTTTTATTCCACAGCTGCTAAAGAGTGTGCCTTGAATGTTCATCCCATGCCGTGCATCTAGTAAGGATGCAGGAAGCATGTGGTATGTATGAATCAGAACAGTACTGTCTAATAGTATTTTAATAATTAGAATAGTTTGTATATTAATTTTGTAGTATTAAAATGTAAGGACCATTTAGTTGGTATTTAATACAGTTGTATCAAATTGAGCATGCATATCTCAACTGTGAATAAAATCATGCATGGCTTAGTCTGTAGTACAAAGCAATGGCACCATGTTTTCAAATATCAGTGAGCAATGAACATGCATCTGTGAAATGTAAAAGGAAAGTATGAATGCAGTAGTCTGTAGGACAAAAGAACAGTATAGTATTTTAGCATAGTCATCAGTTGTGGGTTCAAATGAGTTTGTAGTGTTAAAAGTACAGGTAACAGAATAGAGTCAAATAATTGTATCAGTGCTTTGTAAATGACATATGAAGTTACTAATGTTCTCCCCTTCTTTCTCTCTCCCAACCATTTTCTCTCTTTTTTTTTGAGTTTTTTGTTTGTTAATTTTGTTATTATTTGTTTTTCCCACAGCACAGCAAAATATGACTGTCCCATGGGATCCACCTGCCCCCACTCCACTGGCTACAGCACCATTGGCCAGCACTTCTGGTGCAGAACCTGGTAGAACCCCTCTGCCTCTCCTGCACTTCCTGGCCCCTCAGGCAGTTCTGCCCCAGAGGATAGGCCTGTTGCTCCCTCTGGGACCAGTGGCAGAGGTGGTGAGTTTATCACCCATGATGAACTGCGAGGGACAGGGATTATGCATATGTCTGTGCACTGCACTGTTGGTGTACACCTACATTAGATGGAGAGCCTGCTCTCCATCCTCATCTAGAGCACATGTAGGAGGTGCAGACTTTGAGCTTTGCAGCCAGTAGTGCAAAGAGGTGACAGTGATAATGCTCCACTGGATGAGGACTAGATTCCCATTGTCAACTACCTCAATGTGCATAGGACCAGGATTTCCCACCCTTTCCCACCCATGGTGTTCATCCACCTCCCATGTCCTTCAACGTCTCTGCCTCTTGTCTTGTTTGTCTTGTCTGCCTCCAGTGCTTACTCACCTACCCAACTTACCCCACCCAGACATTCCTACAGCCTTTCCCCAACATTCCTCTCTCTCTCACGCTCAAAAAAAAAAAAAAAAAAAAAAAAAAAAATGGGCACCTGTCCCATAAAAAAATGGCTCATACATAGGTCTCCATTTTTCATACATTTCTTCATGACACACATGATTCTGTCCAATTCTCTACAACAGATTGTGCTGTGGTCACCCCTCTCTCTGGAGGTGACAGTCCAAATTCAGCAAAATTTTTACATATATGTTCAAGTTTTATTCTGGAAGAAATGGGTAGCTATGGTTCTTTCCTACATCCTTCCTGTACATGACTGCTTTGATTTCACTTTCTTCTTCCCCCTGCTTGCTCTCCATTTAATCACCTTCCTGTCTTCCCCATTTTCTTTCTTTAAAGAATTCTTGCATGATTGTGCACTCAGTGCACCAACATGAAGCAATGATAACCGGCAGCAATATGAGTAGACATATTTAAAGTATCAAACATGCTTGTAAAATTATTACTTACACCTGTATTTGAAGTCAGTGCCATTTGCCTCCAACAGCAATCCATTAACACTTGCTGCCACAGAATCAGTTAGCAGCAGATGTATTTAATACATCCAATAGTAAGTGACATTGTTTAGGAAAAAAAATCCCACTGTACCCCCTGTGCTTGCTCTCCATATCACTTATGTTTTATCTTTTTCATTTAATTTGTATGAAGCAGCATTGTGTGATCCCTTGTAATGTTTTATAAAGCATTAGCGTGCAATACTCATTTAGTTTTGTACAGCAGTAGTGTGCAATGCTGTGCGTCATGCAGCACTGATAAGCAATGCTAGCACCAAAATACTTTAATGTATTATGTATTACCTATAGCTAAACCATTTGCCTCAAAAAGGAACTTGTCACTACATTATGTGCATTAACTCCTGCAGCCAGAGATTTAGTTAAGTAACAGGTGTATACAACAGCAAAATCTGTTATTAGCTATACAGTCTCTAAAATACACCAGCTAATCACCTGAGTCTGCAGCACCACCTGTTAATGCAGTGATACATGTATTTTTTTTGTTCAGATGGTACTAGGTTTGAATCCATGTGTATGTAACAGTTCTAAATAATTTTATGTGTAAATTCAAATTCTGAAGTGTGATAGTTGGTATGGCTTGCCTAAAATATGGCTAGATTGTACAGGCTTGCAATCTAACTATATAATACATAGAACTGGGTTTGCTGTAGCCATGCATTAGTGAGCAATGCATACCATTAAGCAATTATGCTTTAAAGAAAGGAAATGGCAAAGACAGAAAAGTGGTGAAATGGGGAGCAAGCATGGGAAAGAACAACGTGAAAGGAAGGCAGGAATTTGCAGGAAGGATGTAGGAAAGAACCCCTAGCTATCCATTTCTCATACAAAGATAAGCACTTTTGGCATACACCTTCATCAGATCTACTAATATATACTACAAGCTCTTAATTTAAACTAAACATAACCAATCACTACAAAGCTTTCAATATATGTCCTTTTAAAATAGGTTTAAGGGAACATTACCATTTAAGCCTGGTGACTTATCAGCTTGCAAATCGACTATCCACTTAATTTCAACTGTCTCCATTTTTTAATCAGATCACCTCCTCTCTCATTAAAAATAACTTTTTGTAACACCATATACTCGAAGTTATGAGTTGGATAGTCATGTACATGTTAAGCTAGAGCATTATTTAAATTCCCATTACACATATCCCTAACATATTGCAAAATCCTTTCTTTAAAACATCTATTTGTTTTAGCTACGTAAAAACACATACAGTGCTTACAAGTTGCAATATATATCAAGTTTTTGGTATTAGAATTAACATAAAAATGTGAAATGTGTGTATTATTAAAAACAGGATGTCTAAAAACATTGTCTTTCTTATTCAGGCCACAGGCCTTACAGTGGCCATAAGGAAATGTACAAATGTGTTTTCCTTTATATGGTACCAAACACATATTATTATTAGAAAGCCTTTGTTTCAGATTCCTACTGTTTCTAAATAAAAAGTGTGGCTGTTCACTTACTATATCCTTAATTTGTCCATCTATTGTCAATAGCTGCCAGTTGTTTTTAATAATTGTACATACTTCATCTATATCACTATTAAGTCAATGTTACTTTAGTATGTTTGTTCTTATACTTCGCTCATCCACCAAAAGACTAGTACTTATGACCAAATCACACCACGCTGCAGGTGACTCCCTCTTCGCCAACTCTGTCGGTAAATACTGGAACTCACTACCAGATGACATTACCCAAGAACCCTCGCCAATGCTATTCAAACACAAACTTAAAAGCCACCTTATGTCACATTGGTTATGTCCCTGTATCAATCCTGACTAGTACCCCTATACCCTCTCCACCTCCTTAACTTCATACAAATTACCCTAACAGTCCATCCAAACAAGATGATCAATCATATTAACTAATCTAGGTATTATTGCCTAAATAAATTATCCTAAACCTAGATAATAAGGTATCAATTATCTACTACCACAACTTACAAAATGTCTCATGCCTCATGGATGGATGTATTCTGCTATATCTGTAATCAGCCTGTATGTTCTGTAACTGATATAATTGTACTATCTACTTTTTCTTTCTGTATTCACTGTTACTTAATGCTATCTACCTAAAAAATTTGTAAATTGTTATGTGTTTGGAGCTTTTCTCCCTGGTACTCCGCTGAAAATGGATATGTATCCAGTCGGACCACCTCAGTTAACAAATGTAAAATAAAATAAATAAATAAATAAAATTATACTTATTTCTAGCCTGTGTTGTTTCTATATTCCTATTCCTATAATTATCAGAGAAATAGGGAATGCCTTTCACACCTCTTCTTTAATTTTTAATATTTTCCAAACTATCAATTTCTGTATCTTTATATCCTCTGTCTATAAATTGTTGTGTTAGCAACTCTGAAGCTTTTATAAATTCCTCATCTGATGTACATAACCTTGATGTTCTTATCAGCTGCCATTTCATAACATTCTGATAAATATTATTCAGGTGCATACTAGTTCTATCTAAAAGTAGATTCTTCCAAGACTTTTTATATAATGTTATTGCTAGTCTGTTATCCTCGTCATATTATAGATGTACAACTAAAAATCAATTTGATCATATGATGTCTCTAATGTAAGCTTTAAGAAAGTGGTCGGTCCTTCTAAATATTCAAGAAAATTCTTTAAATCATCTTCCATGCCACTCAACAGCATAAATATGTCGTCCAAGAATCTCTTACAATATGCAATATATTTATAATATTGATGAATCTGTGATAGAACTAAATGTTCTTCCCAGTATGCCAAAACTATGTTGGCATAACTGTTGGCGCAGGGGTGCCTATTGCTACCCCCCTCTTCTGCCAATATATTTTCTCTTTATATAAAAAAAAATTATTTTCCAGAATAAATTCCAGTGAGCAGCATATAAGTGCTATATTTTCTGCTGTGACATCTGTTTTTTCCCTTAGATATGCTTTGATATTTTCCAAACCATCTTCATTTGGTATAGTTATAAATACATTCTTAACATCTAGGTTACAAAGCAAATATTGAATGTTATTTCCATCAGAGGCAATATACATAAATAAAGTTTCTAGAAAATGTTTTGTATCTTTCAATACAGCTTAGGTCATACCTAGCACTCCGTTTAATTTCTGTTTTACATATAAAGATGCTGCTTCAGTTAGTCACTCATCACCAGCTACAATTGGTCTTAATGGTGGATCTAAAAAACTCTTATGAACTTTAGGAAGGCCTTTAATAATGGGTAATTTTGTTTTTTTTAATACATAAAAAGTCATATAATTGTTTACTAATCATTCTAGATATCAACAAATCATAAAAACATATTGTTCACACTTGTAATCATTCCATTCACTTTCTTTTGATCTATAAGTTCATAGGTATCAGCCTGGCTTAATAAATCCCACATTTTTTGTCATAATCTTTCACATCCATTAGTACCACACTACCTCCCTTATCTGCTGGCCTAATAATTAGTGTATCATTATTATTTAGCTATTTCAAAACATATAATTGCTTTCTATTCAAATTATAAAAACATTGTTTATGTGAAGCCTTCAGTTTATATGCTAATTCTGTCTCACAAAGGATTAAAAACATTTCTAGTGTTGAATTTAACTGTGGTATGAAAGTGCTCAGTCTTCTCAGCATTACAGTATTTGAACTATTACTTGCACCATAAATAGTTCTTAAAATTACATTTCTTGCAAATAACTTCAAGTTAATAATCACATCAGCAAAACATGATTTCTCTGCTGGTATGTACAACAGTCCTTTGTTTAGGACCGAAGCACGATGCTCAGTTAACACAAATGCTGATAAGTTAAAAAACAACATGTTCATCTCATTACTATTTACAGTACCTTGTGAAGTCGCATCAAAAGAGGTTTTATCTGATGTTAGTTGGAAAGCTTTCTGTGTTTGTGGCCCCTGCACAAAAAGCATGTTTGCTCTTTCTTTCCCCATTGTTTCATAGGAAGAGGAAACTCTAAAAAAAGCTAAAGGGCCAGCTGTACTGTTTTTGTGGATTCTCCCACTTCAGGTATGTCTATTGATTTGTGACTTACTTTTTCCAGTAGACCATAGCAGTCGATCTTGGAGTAAATCAGTGGATACCAATCCACTCCTCTAGTTTATGCTTAAAAGAAAATAGTGAGTTCTGGAGGTCTGGAGGTGTTTGAGTTTTAAACATGTCCCTCACCCTGTTTTAGTTATCTGTTGGTGAAGATTTAGGTCTCTGGTTCAAGTGTTGGTGGAGATGTTGAACTAACTTTAAAAAAAAAACAAGGTCCAGGACAATTGAGTGTCGAATGGCTCTAAAATCAATACAGAGATCTTCCTTCGACTGACTATACTACTCTGAATAAAGGGATACAGCTTTAAGCCTGTCTTGATAGCCCAGGGAGTTTAGGTCAGTGATCTTTTTGGTTAGGAACATTTAGGTTCTTTCTAATTGTTGATATGTTTAGTGAGATACATCTCAAAGGGAGTATTGAACTCAGTAATTGGTCTGATCAGAGCATAAGACAAAGATCACCTGCTTACAACTTGATAATATTCATTTGACAATTAGGATTTCCTCACAACCACTGTCACATGATGGACAAAACAGAGGCAGTTATCAAGCCAAGTACATAGGTCCCTTACTAAATCTTTGCTTTTGCCATTATATTTTCTATACAGAATGATGGTAGAAAGGGATTTCTACCAAAAGTAATGATACTACATATTTTAACACTTAATTTTAGTCCATTTTTACCAAACCAAGAGTTTAGTAGGGAAAGTTTATACTTGAGGTTTTGGATGTCATTGGGCAAATTAACAATAATCTTGAGTTTGCAATCATCTGCAAACTTTGCTAACTAGAGGTCTTTGCTCTTTGCTTAAAGATCTGAGAAGCAAATACCACAAGGTAAATTTCCTAGCAATGAGCCCTGAGAGACGCTGCAGGGTCACTTTCATACTTTCATCTGGGGACCCTGCAACTCACACTGTATGGGTTCTGTCTTTCATCCATCTTTCCACATATGGGATGATTTTTAAAACATTTAGCTTTTGTTTGATGCTAGCATGAGGAATGATGTTAAAGGCCCTGGCCAGGTCAAGATACCCCATGTGCACTGCATAACCAGTCTACAGCCTGTGTGACCCTTTTGAAGAAATTTACCAAATTAAATAGACAGGAACTGCCGTTCATGCAGTCAGTCTGCTGGATGCCAAGTCTAACAGGATTCCTGATATCACAGTTTATGAGGTCAGTTATAATGCATTCCATGACTTTGCAGATGAGGTTTATAAAGCTTTTTAAGTCTGTGATTACCTAGGTTGGTTAGAATGCCACTCTTATGAAGGCATATCAGCACAGCAGCTTGCCAGACATCAGGGACAAAACCACTAGCTAATCTTAGGTTAAACAGTTTGTGAAGTATGTCTGGCAGGACATGTTTAATACTATTAAATAAGAAGCTAGGTATATTGTCAAGTCCCAGGGAGGAAGCGTTTTTGGTCTGTGTTAGCACTTTCAGTGAATGATCTTTAAATGTAAGGGAATATATGGGATTCAGATATTTTGGGGATTTGAGTAGAGGTCTTAGGGGAAGAAAGCATGATTATGAATATATTTTGAGAAATGTATGGCATTGCTCTTTGGTTTACTAGCATACCTAAAGAATGGTTTATAGTTATCTTTGTCTTAAGAGGCCAAACTAAATTCATAAAACCTGATTGTGTTTTTTATTATTTTGTAGTGTTTTAGATACTACCCATGAGAAGAGGGGGCTTCACTCCACTAATTAATTTAAGGCATTTTTTTCTTTTGTAGTACACTTTATTTATAGCAGTCATCCACAGGGGCAGTTTATTTTTGAATTTCCTGTGATACTTAGTTCTGAAAGGGCTCTTAGCTCTATACATTTTTCAAAATCATTGTTGATTTCCTTAGTGAAGCTTGCTACTGTATTAAGGTCAGGTGGGGTAGAGTTATGAGTGAACTTGATACAGTAGATTGTGGCTGGCATGTTTATAATCCTTAATTTTATTGGGGTTTGCTGTAGTAGTTTTAGGGAGTTTAAAGGTGAAAATCCCAATTTTGTGGTGAGACTTCACTGCAGAAAGAGATACCAGAAGAGTAGTGCATGAGGTGGCCATGTTTGTCAGATGCAGATCAGGAATGTTGAATTAAATAAAATTGTGTTTATTATGTTAAGGTCTTTTTTGGCATATCTGGTATTGCTGGTATAGTTCTCCCAGCTTATTGAAGGGTAAGTGAGAGCAAAGGTAGTCTAGAAAGCTCAAGTCATGTCTTATATCTCACCTCTGACTCTGAGGGTGACAGGACTAACAAGAAACTGAGTATATATTTTATTTTATTTATTTTATTTTACATTTGTTGACCGGGCTAGTCTAGCTGGATCAAAGTCCATTTTCAGTAGAGGCCCGGGGAGAAAAGCTCCACAGATAAAAGTAAGGTAATTGAAAAACAAGTACAATACACTTATAAGACAGGCAATGAGCAAAATACAATGATATTAGTCCAGGTATGGTTATACAAATCTAAGAAAAAACAAATAATACCAACTATGTAATAAGTACGGCATTGAATACTTTCAGTAGGGAGGGAGTATTATGTAGTTCAAATGTAATGGATACTTATAAAAACATTAAATGTAAAAATATTATTTTTTTTTTTTTGTTTGTTTTTTTTTTTGTTTTTTTTTTTTATATTTGAGAATGGTAGTAACAATGTAATCATTAAGTCATTTTGTGATCAGAGAGAAACATTGCAGAGTTGATTAAAGAAATGTGAAAGTAGAAAGATGAGAGCAGGTTAGTCTGGATTGGTGCAAGAGCATAGCCAGAAATTGTTTAGATGTAAAAGAAGTTGTTTTTTAAAGAGAGGAAGAGTGGGTAGAGAGGAGATGTGTGTGGGGAGGTTATTCCATGTTTTACCAACTGAGTTTGAGAAAAGGCAGTTTCCTGCAGAATTTGTAATTCTAGTAGTGTTGACTTGTAGCTTTTCAGAGGAGCGTAGTTGTTTCAGGTTGTTGTAAGGAGTCAAGAGGTTGCTAAGAGCTGGTGTTTTTGATGGTTGATAAAGAATTGTATGTGCTATTAAAAGTTGTTGATAGATAAGCTTGTTAGGAAGTTCCAACCAGTGTAATACTTTTAGGTTTAGACAGTGGTGGGTTCTATACTTAGATGCTGTGGCAAATCGAGCTATATTGTGGTAAGATGTAGTTAGTTTCCTAAGGTTACCTTTAGAGAGATTAGTGTAAATAGGGGAAGCATACAGAAGGGTAGAGATAAGATGGGATTGTGCTAAGGTGGTCCGTGCTTTGGGTGTAAGGAAGGGTTTGATTCTATACAGTGAGCCAATCTTTTTATTCACTGCTTTTATTGTGTCATTGATGTGATAATCAAAGTTAAGATTATTATCAATAGTAACACCTAGCAGTTTTGTAGTAGAGTCAGGGGAAATGTGGGAATTATCACTTGCAGTAATAGTGAAGTTTAGTTGAGTGGATTTGTGGGTAGGAGAGAATAGTAATAGTTTAGTTTTTTTGGGGTTCAGGAGAAGACATCTTTTTGAGAACCATTGTTCAATGGTTGAAAAGGTTGATTGGGTCAGAGACTGGAGTTCTATTTGAGAGGAAGCCGTACAAATTATGGTAGAATCGTCTGCATATTGTATGCAGGTAGTGTTTTGGATAGATGATTGGAGATCATTAATAAAGATAGAAAATAAAAGTGGGCCTAGTATAGATCCTTGGGGTACTCCTAGAGAGATAGGTAGTAGAGCGGATAGAGAATTTTTCCAGAGTACTGCTTGTTGCCGGTTTTCAAGATAGGATGAAAACCAGGTTATGGAAGAGTAATCCAGGGCAAGGGATTTAAGTATGTGTAGAAGAAGTGTATGGTTTACCATATCGAAGGCTTTTGATAGGTCTAGGAAAAGAGAAGAGGTTAGTTTGTTGTTGTTACGGTTACAGTTGATAGTGTTGGTAAAAGAAAGTAGAGCTGTGGTAGTACTGTGTGAGGGTCTGAATCCATGTTGATTGTTAGCTAGTAGGTTGTTATGGAGGAGATGGTTGAGTAGTTGTTTGTGTATACATTTTTCCATGATTTTGGCTAGAGAAGATAATAGTGCAATGGGGCGAAAGTTAGAAAGGTCAGTAGATTTACCTCCTTTGTGTAAGGGTATGATGTATGATATTTTCCAAATTGCTGGGAAAGTACTTTCTTTTATGGATCTGTTTATTAGGATAGAGACAGGGTAGGCAATAGATTTAGCTGCTATTTGCAGGAATTCAGCAGGAAGCTTATCTGCTGAGGGGGTAGTGGGTTTCAGTTTTTGTAAAAGTGATTGTATATAGGAGGTGGATATGGGTTGAAGTTGAAGGGGAGGGAAGAGAGTCGTCGATCCTACTTAAGAGCAGCTGAGAAGTGTCAGGAGATAGGTGGTTAGCTAGACTCTGTATGGAAGTGGTAAAGAAAGTATTGAAGTTGTTGGCTATTAAAGAGGGATCATCAGGGTCTGAGTCCTGAGGGTTGGGTGTAACTGTTTTGCCTGGGGTAAGTAGATTGTTAATAGTAGACCAGAACTTTTTTGGTTCTTTTGTAGTGGATTGCTGAAGTTTACAGTAATAATTCTTTTTATCTGAAAGGATGGCGCTTTTGGTACTGTTTCTAAGCTCTCTAAAGGTTTGATGATCTGTTGGGTTTCTAGAGGAATGCCATTTGCTCCAAGATTTATTTCTGAGTATTATTTTATGCTTAGTATTAGAGGTTAGCCAGGGTGCTGTTTTAGTTTTTATTCTAATGGTGCGACTTGGGGCATGTTGGTTTAGGATTGCAAGGAATGCTGAGTTGAAGTGCTCAACAGCCTTGTCGAGTGTGAGGTGTTTTAGAGGGGTCCAGTTGTATTGTGAAAGTTCTGTTTGAAATAGCTCGGGATTAAATTGTTTTTTGGAGTATAGTGTTTTGTGAGAGGAAGGTAAGTTTAGGTTAGTTTTAGCTCTAATGATGTAGGTGAGAGAGTGATCACTTAGGTCATCTGGAAGGATGCCAGTTTGGTAGGTTTGCAGGGGGGAGTTAGTAAGGATCCAGTCTAGGGTAGTTTCTTTGTTGCTTTTTTTATTGATTCTAGTGGGACTACTAATGAGTCACTTTAGCTAGCAGAACTAGATGATTCTCTCCCTGATGCCCTCCCTGAGGAGGAATAAAGTTGCCTTATTGAAGTTTCAAAAACTTTATTCAGTTAAGTATGTAGATGGATGAGTGTTCTTGTTCTAAAACATTACATTCAACAGGTCAGTAATTTAAAGGCAGTTACAGACTGCTGATTGGAAGAAAATTTGGGAGATGGAAAAACAGGGCGCCAATTTCATAGCTCAGATGTTAGTCCTTCAGTTGAATATACCTGAAGGACACATGAAGGTTTACCAGCTCAGCACCCTGTGGAACCTAATTCTTAGTTAAACAACTTATTTTTATTCGTAACATGCACAGAAAAAGGAAAATTCAAGCATTAAAACACTGTGGCAACTTTTACAATGCCAATGTTTCCTGAAATACATCCTGAAAAACTAATCATCTTTTGTTTGGCAAAAAAGAAAATTGCAATTCCAGCTTTGATGAGGCTCATATCCATAATTTATGTGACCAGTTCCTGCTCTTCTTCCTAATGAAGGCAGACCTTTTGATATGGGGGGAGGGGAGTAGTCACTGCAGCCATAGCAGATGACTCCCATTATTAAAAAAGCAAATCCATGAATCCAGGGAAATAGCTTACAATGGAAATAAATGAAAGCACTAGTTTCTACAGACCCTATTGGTGTGCCAAAGAGGGAGGGAGGAGAATAAGTAAAGTTTGTCACCTAAGAATATTTAGCATAGGCTTTTACAGTCCATGGAGTACAAATCCAACACATGGCAAACTGCAGAATAAACAAAACCTTTTCAAAAATAAGTAGTTCAGATCTTACACACACATCTATATCACATCTCACATCATTATCACATATATATGTGGTGGCTATCAGGCAACCACAATGATTAGGAAGGTGTTCCTGGTGTCAGAAGGTGGATCCATGGTCTTCAGTCTGGAGTCTTCATTATCAAGCCTATTCCTGGATGGAGTAGCTAGTCAGGATTCTCTTATTCAGATTCGTCCTCTCCTAAGGTTCCAGGTGGTGAAATCAGGACAAAAGAGGGCTATATAGCTCTTTGCTTTGCTAGATAAAAGACTTAAAACTAGGAGGGATCAGATGGAAGGGCAAATAACCAATCACCTTATACAGGGCATATTGCCTTGGGGCCAGTGGCAGGGTAAGGTAATGTGAGGTTCTCAGTCAAACCAGGAAGCTAGTGTATGGCCCCCTTTTTCCATTAAACAAAGATAAGAAAACACAAGTCACACTCTTAAAAGAGCAGTAAAAATATTTTCAAACCCCTGAAGTTACTGTTTAGGTTACATAGTTCAAGATCACAAAAAAATAGAGAGACTTGTTTTCTGTGTTATTGATTTACCAGATAAATTGTACAAAAGTAGCTTACATACCCAGCTAAGAAAGTGAAGCAAGACATTGTTTTGCAGTAGAGTTTTGCTAAAAAGGCTGTCAGAAACAAAGGCAGGAACACTCAATGAGAAATTATCATTGCAAATGGAGACTAAATGCAAGATGGCAGAATCATACTCCAATCCACTGTACGAACGTGTACACAAATGCATGGAACAGACCATTCCCAATAGAACCAAGATACTCTCCTCCAAAAAAAGAAAGCCAATCTGGTGGTCCCCTGCTATAAACAAACTGTACAATAGAAGGAGGAAAGTGTTGCAGAACAAGGCAAAGTCCCAAGACTGGAAAAACTCCCTTGTCAACCTTAACAAAAAGCAGATATCCCTCATCAAATCCTCCAAAGCTACTTACGAAAACAAAATTGCAATGGAAACTAAAGATGACCACAAAGCCTTCTATAGTTATGTCAAAAATCTACAAGGCAATGCTCAGATATGCTCGCAACTACTCCACAACTGTAAGTCCTATACTGAGCCAACAGACAGTGCCAGTATACTGATTGACAGATTCGGTGCCAATTTTACCCCTCTCTCACCCCCTAAAAGGCCAATCACAATACCTGAGAAATGCCAAGTACCCAATATTGCAGCTACCCAGGTTAAAGTTGCACTGGCCAAGACCAAGGATACAGCTCCCATAGGATCTGACAACATCCAGGGCTGTGTTCTACATGAATTGCAAAAAGAACTGGCACCACACCTGAGTGCCCTGTTCAATCACAGCCTAATTTCAGGCTTTGTCCCTGCTGAATGGTGCACTGCTACAATAATCCCACTCCACAAAGGGGGTGCGACTACAGACCCTGAGAACTACCTCCCCATTAGCCTGATGAGTCTGGTATGTAAGGCTATGGAAGGCATCATCATGGGCCTAATAAATAAGAGCATAGGGAATCTCCAAACTCTAGACCCCATGCAGTTTGGATTTGTTAAGGTAGATCTTGTCTGCTCAAACTGGTAGACCGAGTCTGTCACCAGTGCTGTGGATGAAGGCAAGGTAGTTCACACAGCCTACCTCGATCATGCCAAGGTCTTCGACACAATTCCTCAGTCAGGAATCCTAGATAAACTCACTAAACTAGGCATCAACCCCTATGTCACAAGCTGGGTTGCACACTGGCTTACTGATAGAACCCACACTGTGAAAGTAGCAGACTCCAAGTCAGACTACTGGCCAGTCATGAGTGGAGTCCCACAGGGATTAGTCCTGGGTCCTCTCCTGTTTGGCATCTACTTTTCTGAAGTCCAGGCCAAAACCAAGGGACTCTGGATGATAAGTTCACTGATGATTGCAAACTGGGAGCCATTATTAGTCTCCAAATGATGTTGATATTCAACAGAAAGGCCTCACAGAGACCAATGCCTGGTGTCAGAACCATGGCCTTAAGTGCCAAAAAATGCACAGTCAGAGTACCTATGAACTACCACATCAATGGTAGTCCACTGAACACCGAAGGTGTTATAAGAGATCTGGGACCACAAGTGGATAGCAACCTCTCCTTTGATAATCACATTGCCATTGTGGTCAGAAAATACTTCTGTGTGGCACATCTCATTTCAAAGGGCTTTGCATCCACGAAGAAAGGGGTCATTGTTTTTCTCTACTCTTCCTTCATTAGACCATTTTTCGATACAGTGCCCCATTCAGCATGTACCTCACTATACATATGCAACAACTGGAATGACCAAAAAATACCTCATTAAGAGGATCCTAGGCCTTAAACACTTGCCCTATGTGGAAAGAGTAACAAATTCCAGCTTTTCTCTGTATCATATCACCTACTTTGACCTACAAAGTTATGTCAGACCCAGAGCGGTTAGATATGCTACAGCTAAAGAAATCCCAATCCCTCTGTGCCACATGCTCCAGAGATCTCAATCTCATTGCCACAATCAACAGAACTTGTTGGAGGGACAGGTTCCTAACCCAGAGACTGTCCATGCTCTGGAAGAGACTTCACATACACATCAAGCAGAGCACATCATTGGCCATCTTCAAGAAAAATCTTGACGAGTGCAAGGCAAATAGAAAATTCACCCTGGGGATCATTTTAGTGGTCCTGTTGGACAGAGGCACTGGGAAATAATGTCGGGCAGCATGTTGCCAGGGAATCCTCTGGGCTCTGCTTGTAAAGGCCCCAGGCCATTAGCCTAGTACTCTCCTATGAACCTATGAATTAGCTGACATGGGACTTGCACTTCTAAGCTGTTTTTTTACAGATCTACTTTCTAGATTGGTATTTCTTTATATTTAAATCAATAAATAGAATGTAAATTACCATTTTTGCCCAAGCCTTGGGTAAAACAGTGCTGGTATTTTAGCTGTATGATTTATGGTTTAATTTCCTAAGTGTAAGCACACTTTTGATGGAAATGCTCAAGTTTTGACCAGGGTGGTGGTGGTGAACACTCTACCTGATCTGCCAGCTTAACTTCATTTATTCAGAGATAGATTTTTGGTTTCTTTTGAGTGGCTTCATGATGAGCTTGTTGCAGACGTAGAAACCCCATGATCAGGGAAATCATGGCAGTGTCTGGCTAGTTGATTTTTAAGGACCTGGAGTTCTTATGACATACAGGCGGTGTGCCATACTGACTCTGAACTTGTTCATAATTTTCCCTACATAAAAAAAAAAACTGTGGCCATTATATTGTGAACAGTATAGTACAAACTCATGATTGCAATTAGCAGAGCAAATGATGTTGATTTGTCTCCAGTGTACACGGCAAAAGAGGTAGTCCTTGTTGCTCATGTAGCTGAAGTAATTACAAAAATGGGGACCACAGGGGTAAATTCTTCCACTGTTCTCCTCAGTCACATTCTACCCATTACATCAAATGGAATCAGCCTCAAAAAGCTAAGTTCCTGTCTCTTTAAAAACAAAACAAGGGAGTTTTTGCAGGTTTTTATCATCTACAATCATTACCAGGTTGTTGGTGATGATCTTTTTGATTGCTTAATAATCTACTGTGAAGGTAAACACCTTGTTCCTTTTTCTTTTGTCCTCTGGTGGTTCCTGGTATTGATTTCTGTTGAACCCTAGGAGTCTCCCAGGATGGGCCCTCATAATGGGGTCCCCTGCCCCCTTTAAAGTTCTGATGGGGTTGAGTGCAGAATTCAGTGATCTGTTGCTATATCCCCTTGCCAGAAAGACTTGCTGTAAAGTTTATTGGAGGCTTGTTAAAGTCACACAAAATAAGAGAGTTTTTATTAATAAAGAGATGATTTGAACACTGATGGTTCTTACGTGGTCATGAGGGAGCAAAAATGTGGTCATTAACAAGCTATTAGTTGATAATTAATCCAATCTAGAATGATCTGTAGTTAAATGAGTTCATTTTGTGAGTTGCCAGGAATCAAACTGAAAGTAATATGTTCCCTGACAAATATGGAGACTCCACCACAGTGGCTAATGGGTCTAAAGGCATGGAAGCACAATGTCCTGGTATTGAGGGAGTGTTCTCTTTACATTTAAATCAGTTTTCAGTAATGATGAAGACATAGGGATTTTCCAGATAGAAGAAAGCCTCACGGTCACACAATATATTGTTTAACCTTATGGTATTGAGAAGGGATTGATATGTTAGTTATGTTGGAATATCCATCAAATGGAATCAGCCTAGAAAGGGACTAGAGGTAGTAAAGCCTTTATCTACTACCTCTGACTATCTCCTATCTCAACCTATATATACTTAACTCCATCTATCCCCACTACATAATTTTTTACTGATCTACTTGTTCTTAACTGAGCATCTTTATCAAGTCACACTATCTTTTCAACTTTTTTCTACCATGTCACCAACTGTAAAAGCCTTTCTCTTTCATATCCTTCTCTTTACTACTGCTATAACCTTTCTTTCTTTACCTTACTATGTCACCTCTTTGGAAATTAACACTTTATATGAACAAAACCTTTATCTAAAACAAACTTTACCTTCCTCTTTCTTCAGCTCCCATAATCATAGTAACATTACCTGTTCTTCCAACTATCTACTGCCAAAATACCATAGGGTAGCTCACATGACTTACTATCTTAACAAAAAAATTCTTAATATTTCACTTAAAATTCTTAAATTACTATATTTTTCTCATCACCAACTCCTCTTACATGGAGATGTTCATCCTAATCCCGGTCCCTCTACCATGAGTGATTATAACCCAAATATTAATTCTTTTCCACTTCTTTCATCATGTACTAAAGCAGCCAACTCCCTTTTAATAGCTCACATTAACATCAGAAGTGTCAATAACAAAATTCACCATCTCCATGCTCTCCTACACTTGCACTCATTTGATATATTATGTCTAACAGAATCATGGCTAAAACCCTCAACTCAAGACCAGGAAATTACCCCTCCTGGCTATAGCATACTCAGATATGACCGAATGAAGAAGAAAGGTGGCGGTATAGCCATTATCTATAAATCTAACCTACAAATTACCCTCTTTAATGAACTTCCATTAACAGGCCACAAAGCTGAAATTTTATCAATCAAACTACAGATAAACAACAAAAAAGCAATCTATCTTATTTGTATGTACCTTCCCCCTGGTAATAATATTCCGATTCTAGAAAACTTACTTAGTTCCCTATCAAACCAACTACCCCAAGAAACCATAATACTTGGTGATTTCAACATAGACTGGAAAACCTGTGCAGCTCAGCAACCTACTAACCATATTAATCTCCATGGTTTCTCACAATTAATAACAACTCCAACTAGAATCCATAAACCAAATAAGAAAGAAACAATTTTGGACTGGATTCTTATTAATAACCCCCCCCTAGCAACTATACTCCAGGGACCCTTCCTGACAGTATTAGTGATCATATACTTACATATGTCGTCAGACGAAAATTAAATATTCCAAATACTCAAACTAAGAACATGTCGCTCAAAAATATCTTTTAACCCTGACAACTTCCTTGCTGAATTACAGGCATGTGACTGGTCACCTTTGTCACACCTTGAACTTAATGAAGCTGTGACCTATTTTAACACTAACTTTCTGCAAATCCTGGATTATCATGCTCCATTTTGCTCTACCAGGATAAGAGCCAAGACTGCCCCTTGGCTAACTAAGCAAACAAAAGAAAAAATGATCCTTAGAAATAAAATTTGGGCTAGATGGAGAGCTACCAAATGTCCATCTGATCACCTTCTCTTCAAACAGTTAAGAAATACCACAAAGAAAGATACTCTCAGAGACAAAAGGGAATTTTATCTTCATCTACAAAATACTACTCAAAATACCCCTCAAAAATTCTGGTCAGGTGTTAATAAACTTCTTAAACCAGGACATTGTCCTACTCCTATCCCTTCAGGATTTAACCTCAACAGTACTACTCAGATCCCAAATGCCTTTAATAAGTACTTTACAGAAGTCATTCTAACCCTAGCCAACTCACTACCCACACCTACTGCAGCCTCACAAGATACCTCTACAGCCTCGTCTAACGCCATTCAAATTCAACCTGTCTCATCATCTATTATTTATAAGCTTCTCATCAAACTCAAACCTTGTACCCCATCTGCTGACCAACTCCCATCTGAATACTTACAAATTGCTGCAAAAGCTATTTATCACCCAGTATCTATTCTGATTAATAGGACCATCTCTGAAGGAAAAATCCCTACCATTTGGAAAATATCTCATATAATTCCTCTACATAAAGGGGGCTCTTCTTCTGAACTCTCTAACTATCGCCCTATTGCCTTACTGTCCCCATTAGCTAAGATAATGGAAAGATGCATACACAAACAATTTCTTGACTACCTTCTTCAAAACAAACTTCTAGCTGACTGTCAACATGGTTTCAGGCCTCACCATAGCACTACAACTGCCCTCCTTTCCTTTGCTGACTCCATTAATAATAATCGAAATAATAATCATTTCTCATCTGCACTATTCATAGACCTATCAAAAGCTTTTGATATGGTTAACCATAATATACTTCTTGAAAAACTCAATCTCTTCTCTCTAAGCTCACATTCTTTACAGTGGTTTAGAAGCTATCTCGAAAACAGACAACAAGCAGTGCTTTGGGATAACAACCTATCATCCCTACTCCCAGTAAATGTAGGTGTTCCACAAGGATCAATCCTTGGACCCCTTCTTTTCTCATTATTTATTAATGACCTTTATTTGAATGTGCCACAAGCGACCTGCATCCAATATGCAGACGACTCGACTTTGATCTGCTCTGCTATAAATATTTCCTCCCTCCAATCCATCACCCAAACAGCTTTCCATAACGTTGAAAAGTGGTTTATGCAACACTGCCTCCTCCTTAACCCCAAAAAAACTAAGCTTCTTCTCTTTACTCCTGCTAATAAATCTCCTACACCATTCTTCTCTATCTCCTCAAATAAGTCTACCTGTATTAACCCTGATACGACCACTCGACTATTAGGTGTAACCATTGACAACCATCTTAACTTTGATGACCAAATTAACGCTACTATTAAAGCTGTTAATAAAAAAATTGGGACACTCTACAGAATTAAACCCTTCCTTAACCCAGCAGCTAGAAAAACCATTGCACAGACCCACCTGCTTTCCACCCTTTTTTATGCTTCAGCTATATTTACTACCTTATCTAAAACCAACATTACCAAACTCTCTACCTGCTATAATAGTATAGCCAGATTCATAAATGATACTCCCCATAGAACTCACCACTGTCAAAATCTCAAACAACTAAATTGGCTAGAGCTAAAAAAACACTTACTCTACCAACAATTACTTGTCATTCATAAGACCCTTCACTTCCCTTATAATACTCCTAGCCTGGCTAAACTGATTTCTCCTTATAAAAACCTAGCCACACTTCGCTCTGACAATAAATTCCTAGTATCTACAACTAAATCATACAATAAAGCTGGGGATGCATTATTTTCAAATTCCATAGGTAAACACTGGAATTTACTCCCTCATGAAATAGCTACTCAAGAGTCTACCTCTCTATTCAAAAGGCATATCAAAGAACATCTTAAAACTCAATGGCTATGTCCTTGTACTAATCCCGACTGAAAGTAAGTCCCAATACACCTTATTTGTCTTCCTGTCCCATTACTGAGCTCCTATCTGACACTTCCTAGTGCTGAGAGTTGCATCTTAAAAGTATGCCTTCTATTATTTTAACTTCAGTATTTTCTTTTTTATTTTTAATTTGTGTAACTTGACTTATAAGTATTTACATCGTTTTTGTAATTCTCTCTTGTACCTTGTATATATTTATGAATAATAATTTTTTTCTTTGTTAAATACCATTGTTATTTTTACCTGTACTGGAGCTTTTCTCCCCGGGCCTCTGCTGTAAATGGATACTAGCCTGGTCAACAAATGTAAAATAAAATAAAATAGTATGTAAAAGCCTTGAAACAGATGGTGGAGGCCATCCTTAGGAATGAAGCTGGATTGTCAAGCATCTTGTCCCAAGCTTATTCATATTGGATCACCCTGGAATGACACTAGCTATATAACCAATTATTGAAGTCAATTATTTTTTCTCTTCATCTAGGCACCATTCAAGGAAAAGGAAGGATTCCACTCAAGACAAGTGCCTTACTCCATTTGTAACATTCATAGATAATTCTGACACATCTCTCTATGCATCTGTGTGTGTGCGTGTGTGTGCGTGTGTGTGTGTGTGTGTGTGCGTGTGTGCGTGTGTGTGTGTGTGTGTGTGTGTGTGTGTGTGTGTGTGTGTGTGTGTGTGTGTGTGTGTGTGTGTGTGTGCGTGTGTGTGTGTGTATGTGTGTTTAACTAGCCTGTAGCATTGAAGTGCCTACAAAGGAAGTGGTTACCATTGTTAACAGGCAGAGTGTTGACTCTGAGAGTTCAGGTTCCACCTGCACCAACAAAGTAGCCACCAACAGGAATGATTCTGGCTACCTCAGACTAAAACATGGATGTCAGAATGACTTCTAGCAGAGATGTTTGCTTGAAGATGTTTTTGCCTGTGTCACTGCAAGCTACCATAATGTCACTTGCCTTTTACAGACACACAGTGAAATGCCTAGTATTGCCACTGGCTACATTTACCTGCCATAGCAAAACATGCCAAAGCTTTTAATGTTGTTCCAGTGTGGTCCTCTTCTGCCCACTAAAATTAGACAATGCTACCATAAGAACTGCTACAAAACTACATTCTCTGAAGTAGTACATTTTCTTAACTTTGGTGTTGGTTGTCACATAAGATTGTCAGAGCTATAGAACATAACAAGCAAGGGGGTGCCTAGATATGCGACATGTAATACAGTGTTATACAACTGGATGCAGCTAACTTATATTCAGTTAATATAGTGATAACAGTTGTGTAATAATTCAAACATCACACTGATTCTAAAACATAGCAAAATGTATCATGATATGCACAGGAAGACATCTAATGTCATAGAGAATAATACTATATAGATTGCTACAGCATTAGTCTACCAGTGTAAAACAAAGTACAGTACTGTACAGCTTGTTTCAGCATTAGTCTGCCAGTGCAGAGTGACAATATACAAAATACAATAATACTCTATAGATTGCTACAGCATTCGTTTACAAGTGTAACATAATATATAGCACTGTACAGCTTGCTCCAGGCAACCACCTAAACAAGAAACTCCATACCCCCTACAAACTCTCCTCACTCTGGAGAATGTAGACATCTCTGCTGTTACCGAGACTTGGGTTAAAGCTGCAGAAAGTACTCCGGCAGTGGAAAGCTACACTGTGCTCCGCCCATTCACATCAACAGCATCACAGACAGGGTCTAAAGGTAGAGATGTCTTGATTGTTAGCAGCAAATACAACTCTAGGTTGATTAGACAGGATGATGACCTTGAGTTCATCCAAGTCCAAGCCTCCATTTCCTGCCCAGTTACACATCACATTCTATTACACACAAAGCACACACCTCTTACCTAGACGTACTAGAGGTGCTCACTATCCAGCCAACCATATACTTTGTTCATGGCAGACTTTAGCTATCCCTCTATAGTCTTGGACATGTATAAGCACAATGTTTCCTGTATTTTATCAGCACAAACACAATGGACCAAATAGTGATCTCTACAACCAGAGGATCAAACATTATGGACCTAGTGCTCACCAACATGGGAGATCCTTGCACCTGCTGCGTCAAATCCTCATTTTTGAAGTTTGACCATAAAGTTGTCTCCCTCAAAGTGAAAATTAACCTAAAAAAACTCAACTAAACCTATAACAGTTAAAACTATACTAAATCAAACCACCTCCTATTAAGTGAGTTTGTGAAAATTCACGGCCCACCCAAACTCCAAGAACACAGCAACCTATTCAAAATTATTTATAGAAAACCTGTACAATGTGTAAATGGTTGCATTGAGGCTGCCATACCTACCATAAGTAAGCCCAGATCTATCAACAAAAACAAACCTCACTGGTAGAATCCTTACCTTAACAGGCTACATAACTAAAGAAAAGAAGACATAGCCAAAATCAGAAAGAACAACTCACATAGAGGCAGGAGCACTCTGATTTAACTAAGCAGTAAACTAAAAAGTCTAATAAAGTCCAACAAGGCTAATTATGAGGTCAGGATAGGTGCCCAGGCTAAGGATAATCACAAGGCCTTCTTCAGCTATGCCAAGGACCTTAAAGGTAATACACAGCAGTGTGCAAAACTGGTGGTAGCTAGAACAACCTTCAATGACCAGGGTGATATAGCAAATCTACTGGTTGATATATATAGTTCTAGCTTCACCTTACAGCCCCCCGTTACCCCATGTGAAATTCCTTCTAGCACACCCCTCACCAACTATCAAAAGGAAACAGGTCTTGGAGGTGCTCGCTAAGGCCAAAAACACTCTTCAATAGGCCCTGACAATAGCCCTAGTTTCTTCCTAAATAGTCAAAAACATGACCTAGCAAGACCACTTGAAGCACTCTTCAACTACAGTCTCAAAACAGTCTATTTCAGGTTAAAGGAGGGCTGCAACAGTAATCTGTCATCATAAGAGTGGGTTGTCAAATGACCCCAAGAACTATTGCCCCATCAGTCTGACAAGTCTATATGCAAAGCCATGGAATGAATTATCACAAAAATGATCAACAAGTACATTTTCACTGTGGCTGTGAATGAGGGGAAATCAGTGCATACCACCTTCCTTGACCTGGCCAAGATATTCCAAACAATAGCCCTCTCAGATATTGTTGACAAATTCTCATAACTAGACAAAAATCACTAAATAACTCACTGGATTGACAGCTGACTCACAGATAGCACCCAATAAGTCAGGATCAGTGAGACCACCTCCACCAAGAGACCAGTCACCAGTGGAGTGCCCCATGGCTCTGTGTTGGACCCACTCTGATTTGCCATCGCCTTCTTGGAAGTCAAGGCTAATGTCAAAGGCCTATGTCTTATCAAGTTTGTGATGACTGTAAGTGGTGAGTTATCATAGATTCCCCTCATGACACCAACATCTTAAAAAGAGTCTAAAACAAACAAATGACTGGTACAAAAGCAACAGTTTAAAACGCAATACAAAAAAAATGCATTATACTGTCCTTTGGGAAAACGTTCACACAAGTGATTTACTTCATCGATAAAACACCTCAAGAATTGACCCATTACTTCAGGATCAGAGAACATATGTAGACAGCAAGCTGGCATTTGGCCAACACATAGCAAAGACTGAAAGAAAATCATTGTATGTCGCCTAACTCATAAGCAAGGGTATGGCGTCCAGGTCCCAGGAAGTAATAGTACCACTTTAGTCAGCACAATGCCCCCTTCGGCATGTCCCTAACCAGACACTTGCAAAAGTTGGAAAGTCCTCAAAGGTTCCTCTCCAGTAGAATCCAGGGAGTAAATACCTTGTCCTATACAGATCACCTTAAGGTTTTATCTCTGTACAAAGTCTCCTACCGGTTACTGAGAGGCAACTGATGCCTAGCATATAAGGCATCTTCAGATCCAGCTCTGATGGAATCTCTCGTACATCTGCAAGATAAACAGCACCAGAAATAGTCAATCCAAGGACCTGAATTTACTCTGCAATGTAAACAGAACCTACTGAAGGGACCAATATGTTTCTCAAAGAATCCCATACTATGGAATAAGCTCCCCATTTAGATGAATCAGAGTTCATCCCTGAGCCTACTCAAAAGAAATCCTCATAATTGGATGAGAAACCATAAATTCACCCTTGGTGTGGCACCCATGTCTCTGATAGATACAGTTTGTTTATTTGTGTGTGTCGTGTGTGTGCATGTGTGTTTATGTGAACATGTGCGTGTGTGTGCGTGTGTGTGTGTGTGTGTGTGTGTGTGTGTGTGTGTGTGTGTGTGTGTGTGTGTGTGTATATATATATATATATATATATATATATATATATATATATATATATATATATATATACATATACACAATTTGTCACTGGGCATGTTCCCAATAGGTTACTATGTTACATCAGGTAGAACTTTGTAAAGAAAATATAAGAAAATGAAATAAATAAATTATATTGCCTGAGTTGTTAACAAAAATAGATTTTTTTATAGTTAAGACATGCAAATAACACATGTAAATATCAAGCAGATGCATTTGAAAGAAATTCTGATTGGCAGATAATGCTTTAGAAGTATATTTTTGTTCTGCATTCATAATAACAAGCTAATGGTCCTACAATTTTACATTGCAAGATATTGGAAGTCGATACAATGAAAAGATAGTGGTTTATTGTTTTATAACACAAAGCAACACTGATTGCAACAACTGTGGCATTATTGTCCAGCTATTTAAACTATTATATCAATTGTTGAATATATCAGGAAAAGCAATTTTCTAATGCAACTTAACTTGTAAAGATACTGAAGAAGACTGTCATTTAAATTGTCAGTAAATGAACTTGATTTTTCTGCTTTGATTATCTTAATTTCTCTGTAGAAGTTTCATAGTACAAAACAGAAGCTATCTATGTAGGAAATTAATAAGCTCCCTTAAACTGAGCAGATTGACTAGAATCAATATCAGAGAACAAAAGATGCTTCTGAATGTTTCTTTATAGAATGATAGACTGATATACTCCTGTTAATGCAGCAAAAAATACTATAAGCAATTCTTTCAGTTCAGTCCACAGTCATAGGGAACATAAAATAGTAGTTAAATGTTGGCAGTAAAAAATACCGAGCATTGACATGCCAAAAAAAA
This sequence comes from Protopterus annectens, assembly GCF_019279795.1. Taxonomy (NCBI): domain Eukaryota; kingdom Metazoa; phylum Chordata; order Ceratodontiformes; family Protopteridae; genus Protopterus; species Protopterus annectens. The sequence goes on along the minus strand of NC_056744.1, from coordinate 252,872,405 downwards.
AAAAAAAAAAACAACTAAATCCAGGTCCAGCAGAAGAGCAAATATTGAACATCGATGTTCTCACTTAAACTTCTTTTTTTGAAGTGGAGTTAGATCACTGCACTTTTATCTAGAGACCTTGGTTTAAATTCCTCCAGTGTCTTTGGTTATATACAACAAATAATTTACTTCACTTCTATATAATTTATAAGTTACTCTGAAGTTTGGTGATTTACACAGATAAACAAGTGCACAATTATAAACAAATAAATGGTACAACAGTAGTTTTGGTTATCAAAGAACATTCCAGTACAGGCTGATCCTGTTTTGTGATTGTGTGACACTACTGAGGGGAACACCACATTTGTAGTGTACCTGTATATTAGATTGTTATTTGACACTCTGCCTCACAAGAGACTGGCAGGGGAAATATTGGGGAAAGGCCAGGGCCTGAACTATATTGGTCAACATAATTTTCCATAGGAAAGTCAGTAACAAGATCATATCAAGATTTGGTACAATAATGAGTCCTCAATAAGCCTTCAAGAAATCTTGCTAAAGGTTGGACACATGAGATCAGTGTGTTTGGTGGTCACTTGCAAAGAAGAAAACCCCTAGCAATAACTGGAACAGCCTAAAAGAGAGAAATAAATGTCACCAAGTAATTATTATTAAAATAAAGTGTTTTGTGTCTTGGTTGGCAGAGGCAATAGAAAGCCTGTATGTTCAGAATAGAAAGTGAAGTAAGAAAAAAAATCTGCAGATTTTTCCAAAGTGGAGATATGTCTTAATCCTGATCTATAACAGTCATTAAGCTTTCATACACTGAGGATCAGTTTGGAGCTATAAAACATTTTTGGTATTCTTGGGTGGTAGCATCTTTAAGGTGTTTAGCTCACCATCACAAGTACAGGGTTTGATTCTCACCTTTGAAGGGAAATTGGCTAGGCTTAAATTGGTCAATAAGGGCAACTAGCCTATCACTTACCTATGAACTGCCAATATTTTCTGTCTACTAAATACTTAAACATACTTATTTTTGCCTCTGTGTACTCAAACGTATTTATGTATGTACTAAACATCTGATGATCTGGAGTTACTGTTGAGAGACTTGTTTGTAGTTAATAAACTTAAGAAGGAAAGAAAAAAATTGAAGAAAAGAAAATAGATTTTTTTGATTATAACTACTTGAAATGATTATGAATTATGCAACACAATGTTTTAACTAATTTGATTTAAAACACTGCTTAAAATGTTGCAGCTGGTAAGTGAAGCAGTTGAAGTGTTAAAGCTGTTAAAGCTACAGACTACCGAATGCTGTTGAGAGAAAATGAAACTTGGTAATCTGTTTACACTACTGCACTGTTTTTAATTGTAAAGTTAAGTCTGGAGGAAGTACATCGCTTTTCAAATGAGTCACTTTGTGAGAGAAGGGAACTTGGCTGTGTCTTGGGTGAAATCCTGCTATCCAGGCTGCTACAAAGTGTTTTTTTCTGCTTTGTTTGTTGTTTTAGCACAGTATTTATAGTTGTTCTGCTTAGGAGTAGTGGGAAGTTGCATAGGCTGCACCTAAGTGCAGGTATGGCTTGATTAATAGACAGCAGCAATGCTTATCTGCAGCTCTGAGAACCAGCCTGAGAAGGTATTATGCAAATGAATATATAATAATATGCAAATGAGGGATATGTGAAAATCTCCACTTATATTATTCAAATCAGGTGCTCACCCTGCCTTTTTGAGATACACTGCTGATTTTTGATGCTCTTCTGTGCCATGCACATAAGAGATATAAAGGCAAAGTCACACCTTTTCTATTTACTTTGCAATCTGCAAGGTTGATTATTTCCATTCTGAGGTGCTCATCCTGGCAGCACAAAAGCGAAGTGAACAAGCAGCACTACCTGGTGAACAAGGAAAATAAATAGGCAAAGGCTGATCCATATGTGCTTTCCTGATCAGGACTATATGGCCTGATTTAAAGTGGACAGGAAATTCTGCAGGTTGTAGTGAGTTTGTATAGCCCAAAGAGGGGGAGTGGGGAGATGTGAGATCTCCCTAAACTTGTTGATACCAAGGTAAGTGTAGCCTTAACTATAATTTCCACAGAAACCTTGCCAAGACAAATTGTTGGACCTGTACTTCAACAGTTCCAGGACTTAAATCTTGATGCATGTGGATCGGTACATCTATTTCCTGGTGTCACCTCAGGACTGATCTAGTACTATATAAAACTTCTAGAGAGAGGCTTGTTTCCTTCAGGTGCTAGGTGTGGTAAATTGCACCCATACTGTTGTTATGACCTCATCTGGCCCACAGGGGGATTGATACTGGAAATGGAAATGCTACGATGTAATCAACTGCAAAGTAGTGTGTAATGTATAACAACACATCACAAACGAGTCAGCCTGGCAGTGCTGATGATAGCCATATTTGTCATACAAGTTCACTCTACTGCCTCTTCCTGCATGGTATGATTCCTCATAATCACATAGTTTGTAAGTGCAAAGCACTTTAATATTCCAGTTGTTAGCAGTTTCTTTATTTGCAGAGTAGTAGTATTAGTTATGATGAGTAATGATGGCCCCTTTCTTGTTATATTCTCCCTTATTTTGTTCTGTTTTGTTTTGCAGGTTACACAAGGTACCCACTCAAACCCTGGATAACGGCACTAGTCCATAACTCTCAAGGAGTTGTCAAGGAGTGCTTCATCACTGCCATGCCTTTCTCTGTCCCATACCTGGGTAGACACTGAGCTAGGGTTTGGCCTGCTCAAAGCCTGTTTCTATTGCCTGGACATATATGAGGGTGGCCTTTATACAGACTATGCAACTGTATGCAGGATGTTTACTGCCTGCTGTATTCTGCACAACACGATCATGCATCAACCTGGTACTCAACTGCCACAGCCAGTCGTAAGTCCTGACAGTGTAGCTCCCTATGTCATTCCTCCCACCAGTCCTGATAGTGATGGAGGCCAGCCAACAGCAGTAGCACTACAACCCTTGTGGCAGGCTCATGCATGGTTTATGACTTTGCTGGCAAATAGATAGGCATCTTCTAGACTACATTTATGGGTGATGACATTCACTTATTAACAGTGAGCAAAGACTGTTATACATATAATACTTGATGCATGCAGGGTTACTTGTGGGCTATGCTATGTGGCTTATGGCCAACTTGCATTGCACAGTAGACATTATTATTATTTGACAACTGATACTTTGCCTTTCAGAACACTATCATATGTCATCATTTGTACAGGGTTGAGGCTTAAGTTCCACATGTGCTAAGTTATACTGGCAGTGACTAATTGTGGACAAGCAGGTGTATAGTGCAGTTTTATTGCTGCACTGTGATTTTTTATATGCAGTGTCAAGACCGGGCTATGCTAAATGTTTAGGATCACAATATAGTTGTATTATGAGGATTGTTTTTCTTTCTCTTGGTACTTTCATCTAGGTGTTTTTCACATTCCAGGATGAGGTGCTACAATAGTCTTTATTGTAAATTCAATGCTGGGTGAGTTCTGCTATTCTGTTACTGATTTTTAGAGTGTTAATTATAGTTGGAAGCTGTCATACACAGTAACCCCAAAGAATAGTGTAGGTAATGATCCAAGAGCAAGTGCTGGCACATGAGGTCCAATGGCAGGATCTACTGAATGCAGAGCAACCTCTTGACATTAACTTAACTGTGCTGTGGAACTTGACTGCTAAGTCATTACATGTGCTGTGGAAATCTTAATCTAACTTTCATGTGAGACCTTGTCTTTGACTGAAAGGTCTATTACATGTGCTGAGGAAGCAGTACTCTAGCCAGCTCTACCAGACTTTCAGTGGCAGTAGCCTCTGCTTGAACTATATCACAGCACATTTGTTTTTGATCAGCCAAATATGTATCTCAAGAACTTATTGTGAAGTATGTCTTTGCATGGCACCTCTATTTATGAGTATGGCAAATGACTGCAAACTAGGTGCAATCACTGAATTTCCCTAAGTTATAAATACCTTTCAAGAAAACCTTGCATTAATAATCGGTGCTAGAGTCATGGTCAAAAACTCAATGCAGAGAAGGGCATAATACTTTCCTTTGGAAAGATGGCCACCCTTGGAAATTATCACATTGATAATATTGAGAATAGACCCAGTGGTCAGGAATTTCATAATGTATGCAGATACTGACTCAGCCTTTGACCATCATGTATCTTCTGTAGTAAGGAATTATTTCTATGTTGCTCAACTTATAAGCAAAGTTATGACATCTAGGTCCAAATATGTCACTGTTCCATTGTACTTCACCCTCATTAGACAAATCAAATAATACTATGCCCCCTTCCACAGTTACCTGACCAGGCATATGCAACAACTGGAGTGTCTACAGAGGTTCCTCATAAAATCAATACATGTTGTAGGCAACATGTTCTATGCAGACAACCTAAAAGCATTATACTTTTTATAATCTGTTTCCTACAGGTTGCTGAGAGACAGTCTGTGTTTGTCCTACAAAGCATCCCTTGAATCAGCCTTAATGGCCCGATTGCACACCTGCAAATTAAATAGCATCAGAAACATCCAATCCAGGGACCTAAACTTTGTCTGCAAAATAAACAAGATATACTTGAGGTACAGCAATGTGTCACAGAGGCTGCCCATTCTCTGGAACTGTCTTCCCAACAATATAATGCAGAGTTATTCCCTACACCTATTATAGCACAGCTTAGCTCAGTGAATAAGAAATTGTAAAATTATCCCTGGCCTGGTGCCTATGTTCTATTAGAGAGATATACCTTGTAAGTGCTTGACTACTCATGCCTGGGTTATATATACCCCAATAAAAACCTATGGGGCAAAACCTGGCTAATATTTTTGGGGAAGGATGGCTAGGCTTTAAATGCCTACTAGGCTAATTTGCCTAGTAATGTCCTATGATCCCACAATCATATGAAAGGTATAATTATTTTGCAGTGCTATGCGTATACAGATCGGCAATAATTCTGGTGATTTCCAGAAGTTTCTTCTACTTACAAAATGGCTGCGTATTGAAATGTACCACAACCAAGTGGTATATTGTGAAGTAATTGGCTGCTCTGCATACTGTTCATGTATGATTCCCTTACTGCAGACATCTGCGTCTACACAATTAGGGTCCTCCTCTCACGGTCCATCAGAGAGGGGGAATAATCAGGCATCTTTCATATTTTGTCTGTTTGTCTATCTGTCATTTGTGTGTCTTGTCCTCACTCCCAGTATCAGCCCTCCATAATGTTCCTGTGTGTGTTGTCTGTTATGTTTTATGTTTCAGTATTCCTTTTGTCTTCATTAAGCACCTCTCCCACACCCTATACCCTAACTCCTTCCCCCAATTTCCATCTTATAAAAACATTGAAAAAAGGAGAGGCTCTATCCCACATAAAGCACAGTGCCCCTCCACACATACACACACACACACACACACACACACACACACACACACACACACACACACACACACACACACACACACACACACACACATCCTTTAGGACAATACTCTTCATGTCTTCCTTCTGTGTGCCCCTTGTCATATTTCCCCCTTGTTTCCTGCTTTTCTGTCTTCCCCTTTTTCAATTTTATAAAAGCCCAATCAGGGTATCCATACAAGGAAACCCTTTACAGTAAGTAGAAGAATCTTTGAGACAGTTTGGGAAGCTACAGAACAGTAATACTCACCTCGGCTCAGTGCAGGCTATAGTATAATTTCTCAAGAGAGCTGCGTAGGCTGGTACCCATGGTCACCTACCAAAAACAAATGAAACCATTGGTGATTTTACACATATATGAGTTTGACTGCATATCACTACAGCATGTTTTATCCATTTCACATGTTCAAATCAGTGAATCTGTTGTGGTCAATTTGTCGAAGGGCTGAGATTTTACAAATCCTATTGCTTTGTGTCTAGTGGTCAGCTTAGAGGATTAAGGAGCTGTTTCCTGTGATTCAGTTCTACAGGGTTTGATTCCATCTGCCTCCATTACCTAACTGTGTGAATTTGAGCAAGTCAGGCTGAGTCTGAAAAATGTCCATGCAGATGAGTATGCTCTACCACTGGAAAAAAATAATATTCTGAAATGGCTGAGTTGTAGGACAAAGTGGATAGCTTGCCTATCTTACTGGCAAGAGCTTTGGTAATTACAGCAACTCTTTCTGCAGGTGGATTTTAGTTATTGTTGTCCATGAAAATATTATGGTAAGACGTACTGGGTTAAAAAGTATCATGAGGACTCTGAGTGCCACCTAAGATGGGAGAGGCTTCATTATTATAGGTCTGAAAGCAGGAGTTGAAGGGCTTTTTGGCACAGTCCAGATTTAAAAATTCTAGTTCCCTTGGTCCTGATAATACCCTTCCTTACCTTCCCAATTAAACTAAAACCTCTAGCTCTCTACTCAGTGTCATACATGTTCCCAATGGCTGATCTTTATAAGCCATTTGTGCTATGAATGACTCACCATTCTTTGAACTCCTTCACCTACATAGAAACATGAGTAAAGCAAACACCTGTTCTAGAGAACTAAACATAGTCTATCATATCAATAATCCCACATGATGAGACAGGTACCCGATATATTCTCCATTTCTGAAAATACTGCCCTGACATATCAAGCAGATTATTCCCCTGGTGACATGTAATATCCATCTGGATGACTTAGCTGTTGTTTGCAAATTCTCATCTGTATATAGAGAGAAATCTCCTTAATGGAAGACTACTAGTACCGGGTTATGTGGCTGTGCTTCTCTCTTGGACATAAGCTTAGTAACAACCTATGAGTCTAGGATGCCATTCAATGTGTGAAGACACAGATTTTATGGTCCCTGATAGACACCAAGAGCTACATTTTCAAGTTGGCAATACTTAAGATAAGGAGTAAACAACAGCATGAGACATCTGAGACATTTAATACTTAAACTTTACTTTTACTGAGAAAATTGAGGCTATTCTCATAATGAAATTAAAGGGGCTATTCTTCAGTGGTTATGGAGGTCAGGTGGATGACTTCCACAAGGTATACAGGCATAGAAACTACTTTAATCAACTACTATGGCATTGTCACCAATGTAACCTGCTACTAAAATAGTCAACCGTTGCACTCATTCTGGTATAGAAGTGATAAAGTATGCATTCCCAAACTATACAGATGCATTACCTTTCTACAAAAGCTACCTACAGGACAGGGAGGTACAGTGAGTCAAAGAAGTGATCACCATACCTCTCGATCTCCAAGTACAAGAAAGCTGGACAAAACCAAAAATAATAGGGAGCAAATGCCCCAAATCAGGGACAAATTTTAAATATTGCTCTTATAAACATAAACAGATGATAGAATACCATGTATTTTCTGTTGCATATAAAGTCTACAACTCAAATGAATGTCATTATTTAATGACTTCAGTCTGTATTTATTTGTCAGAAATCCACAGATTTTATAGAGCAGACCAAAAATATGAAGCAAAAATCTAGACAACTGAGAGGTATGGTAGGTGGTCACTCAGATGACAATCCCTGTCCCTGTGGGTATTAAGACTGGCCTTATCAGAAGCCGTGGGGAATACATTACAGACAGGTCAATGCAAAGCTGTAATGGCAGGCCATGTGAGTGTAAGTAGGGACTGTGATCCAAGTTATCAAGGCAACATTCCCTGTAAACAGGTCAGTTTTGACTCTTTGACTCCTCAAAAACATGACAGGTATGGTGCTAAAAACTCCTATAATAGATCTTGTTTTGATTATTCCTGCATTGAGCAGTCCCGTGTCAGTTTCCCAGGTTTAATGCAGATACTCATGAAGGGTGGATCTCTAAGGAAATGGCACCAACTGAGTAAAGCAGCTGAGATTGCAATAGGGAGGCATGGAGTATCTACAGAAGAAGTAGAGGGGAGCAAGAAAATGAGGCAGGAAGTAATATAAACCTATTGGTGTGGAGAAAAATAATACGGAAAGAATAATTCCTAGACAGGAGAGTTGTGTGATATCTCAACAAAACAGACTGATACAAGATTTGTATTCTGTTTTTTTTTTTCTGTTTGTCTGCCTCTACATCCTGTTTAGCACTGCTTGGATGCCCATTCTTAAGTAAGTGGTCTTCTGTGCATTTCTGTTCATGTTCATTTCAGTGAAAAGTGATTAGAATGACAGAGTTGTGAGACAGTACCCAGGGCTAATGAAAAGCTGCATGGATTGCTACATGACTTGCAGCTTCCTGCACATGGTTTTACCACTTTGTTCTTTGCAGGAATACTTTGACATTTTATATTTCTACAGTATGTGCATTTATTAGGGAGCCATGAGTGCTTCATTTTAGGCTTGTGTTTGCCTGCAAGAACTGTGGGAAGTGTAGTGGCACTGGCATCAGACCTTTAAATAGGATCTGGTTCTCATTTGGTATAATTACATATTCTTAACAGACAGCATAGTGCAGTACACTGCTAGAAATGTGGTAATACTTCTGCATCTTACTCCACTGTCTTATGGACTATTACACTGTATATATATATATATATATATATATATATATATATATATATATATATATATATATATATAATGTTTTTGACAGAAGAAAACAATGAGTTGTTTCTACAAGATCAAGGTTTAAATGTTTTTTATTAATAAGCTTATGTTTAGGAGGTCAATGTGTCATTTTTTTTTTTTTATTTACATAAGTGCTCTGGTGTTTGTTGCTTAGAGTGCTGGTGGCTTTCTGTAAAGTTTGCAAACTATAACGTGAGTTTGTTATCAATAGGCTGCTATGTTCATGATTAGATGACTTAAGCCAATGCAGATTTTAAGCTGACATTTTTTTCTTCCTTTTTAGTGTTAAGCAACTCATCACTCAGTTTCATTTATCCACAGGTGCAATTAATATTTGTTTATTTATTAATCTCTTATGGTGTTATTTAAGGTGTTAAGGGTATGATATGATTGATTTGTGAATGCAGTAGGATGGAGTAGAATCTTATTGTACCCTTAAATTTAAAGCAATTTGTCAATGTACTTGCATTTTCCTTTTAGAGGTGTGTCTAATTGTTGTCTTATTGGTGTTTATGGTATTCTGTTCCACAGTTTGGAGATCGTTGGGTCTTCAGCCTTTTCTGCTCTCATTTGTATTTGGCTCTCTCATCACTTAGGAAAAGCTTACAGACTTTCTGGTGTTAATTACTTTTTTATTCTTAGTTACTTTTTTGGGACTTTTCAATTGGTACCTTTAAGGAAAGCAAACTTGAGGTAAACTCACCTCATTCATTGGTTAATTTTAAATGCCCTCTGAGGTATTTTGTAGTTTCTTCTCACTGAGTTATGAGTGGACAGTGATGGGGTCTCAATTATGTGAGAAGCTAGACAGGTGGTTGGGTAGAGCTCATTAACTTTTTCAAGGGAATCAGTACCACTGAGGATTTTCAGGATAGGAAATTTGTATAGGAAAGAGTACAAGTCCCAGTTGTTGGTATGAGTGCATTTATGAGGACAAGTAAAGAATGTGATACTCACTGGAGTTTGGAGGACTATAGAAGGAAGATGAGTCTATGCTGAAAGGGGCTTACAGTATGAAACAACTTTTTTCTTGGCTTATAGAATGGATACTGTCTCATGGCATCAGCTGGTGTCTTTATATCTAAGGAGAATAGTATTTAAATATCCCTCCAACTCAGGTGGAGAGACTAACACTTTTGAGGATGTGCATACATAAGAATGGGAAGGACTTAATACTTTACCTCTGTGAGTGAGACAGTTAGGTCTTACTATTTGGAGAAGTAGATCAGGCATGAAACAGATACATTTTTATCTTTGTGTATCTAGATTCTCATCCTCGCAAGTAGGTTTGATATCTCACCTGTCCCTGTCATGAGAATATATAGAGTGTTTAATAGTTTAACATTTTAAATGGGGTATGGATTTACAGAACTTATTAGTCTAATGGAGGCAAAGTAAGAAATGTTTATGCTTTACAACTTTTATGGGGACTGGTAGTGAGGATTTTGACAGTAGAACGTTCTGGACATGAATGGCATTGCACTCCTCTTGGATTCTTTGGGGAACATTGGTCATATATCTGGAGCTTTCCAGGGGTCTAGTGAGCCTAGCTCCTTATGGCAGGATTTAGATGTTGATAAGGATATGGTGTGGTGGAGGACATTAGACTTGATGCCCTGGATGGACGAGAATTCAATAATTCCATTACCAGGCTAATAGATGGGAAGTAGAATGGGTTAAATGGTGCTGTCAAAATTGTCCAGCAGGAGTACATTGAAATCAGGATGCAGAGGTTTCAAGTTGGGTTTTGCTAAATTGTGAGAAAGTGGGAATTGTGAAAATGATTTATAAAAGGTTTGATTGGGTGGTGTAGTTGTAGAGGACACCTGGGAAAGGCAGGTGGGTTATTCTTGGAGGAAAAATGGAAGGGAATGAAGTAGTTTTGATTTTTTTATGGATGAAACAATAATGATCCAGATTACTTGGGCTGTTTTTGAGGCAAGGCCAGATATGTTGAGGAGAGGGGATGCAGCTGATATATTGATTGTGGAGAAGGGAAGAAATTGAGATGTATGAACAGTTTGCAGAACAGCTTAGATGAAGAACCCTTGAAGGATACCTGGAGAGTTAGGAAAGGGGGAGTTGGACTGCAGTTTCCCTGGGCACCAGGCGCAGAAGGTATTGTGACTGCTTGTTTACAGATAAGTGGGATGTGGGAAAGATTGAGGATGTACAACTATAGAGGTAGGATAAACATGGGTGGCATGAGTATTTGTGGCAGAGACTCAATACCTGCTACCCACCAGGCTTTAATAACAAGGAAGATTTTGTAGCTTACCTAAAGAACAAAGGGTTAAAACACTAAGCAATTATTTTGGCACTAGCTCATGCAATTTAGAGCTATTTAAGGTGTGGTTTGCGTTACTTTATTCAGTCTGAAGAAGTCTCATGTTGGAGATGAAAGCGATTACTGAATATGGTATTCTATTGATTTTACAGAATAAAACTCCATTTGACTTTTGCAGCTGTTGGTGATGTCAAGATTTCTGTCCAAGTACTGGCTGCTAGGTTGGAAAAATTAATTTCTAAGCCAGTGAAAGGAATAGCTAGGCTTTATTAGGGGTAAAGATCTGAACATCTCTGGCATTTTCCTTTGGACGTTTTGGAAGAAGATGAAATACAAAAGGCTCATGTTCCCTTGCTGTTATTTTTTCATCATGTGGTAGATTATGAGGGTAGCATGGGGCTCAGCATTCATTTTGGAGAGGTTCCCTTTACTCTGCATTACTTATTATTTCTTGCTACCAAGACTTTTAGAAGATGGTATGTTCTAACACTTTCATTTCATTTTGCATGTTGTTGCAGGTATTATTTCAGCATTTAGTTTCTCATTAGCATATCACTACCTGGTTCAGAGTGATTTTTTTTAATTTCTAAAATGTATTTATAGTTGGAAATTCTTTATGAATGCAAAACTGATTTTTGTTCCATTTTACACTAAACAGTTGTTGTTGTTGTTTGTCTTTCTACTTTTCTAGTTTATTTAAGAAAAAACCTTTCTATTAGCACGGCAAAGGCTGCACAACCATACCTTTCAACTGCACAAAATTTTGCAGATTGTTTAGACTTTTGCCTCATATTTTTGATCCAGTTTTCATAGGATTACGTTTTTCTGGCAAATTAGTAGTAAATCATTAAAGAGTGAAGTAAAAAAAAATAATGACAGACATCTGAATATCAGACTTCATATCATTCAGAAAATTTATGCTAATGTAAAACCTGTTATACTATCACCTTTCTAAGTTTGTAAACCACCTATTCCTACACATATCACTGCTTCCAGAAACAAACTTCCTCTTGTGCAACTGTCACAAGGGAGGTAGTCCTGACTTAGTGTTGGGATGCTCCTAAGCTCCCAATTGACTGCCATGCAATTGGAATTTGTAATAGCAGATCTGCAGCTGTGACTTGAAGAATGGTAAACTCTTATTGATGTGCACTGAGTAGCTATTCAAAGTATTTAGAATTCCTGGAGACCCAGGTGTGGTGCTTGATAGTTAATTCATAATGATTCGGTAGTGGTACTGAGAAATTTCAGTGCCCGTGTGGGTAATTATGGAAATATTCCTAAGGAAGCTTTATTAAAAATTACTTCTTACCTGATCTGAAACAAGTGGGGAATTGCTATTGGACATTATTTGGCATCTATGATGGCTATGGATTATCCGTAATGAGCTGTAGCGAAGTGCTGAGCTTTGTAATTTTGGTTAAATATGCTAGGAAACCAAACTAAGAAGAAAATAGAAGTTCAGCTGTGGCTACCCAATGGAATTCTGTTGCAGTATATTTTTCACTGTGTAAGGAAATGCAGTATCAGATGCCAAAATTCTGTGACACATCCTTAAGCTAAAACCTCTACAAAAGTTTTTCTCATATATATATACATACACACATATATATATATATATATATATATATATATATATATATATATATATATAGCATTAGAGAATCAGGGCTAAGGAGTCTGTTTAGATTCTCTAATGCTATATATATATATATATATATATATATATATATATATATATATATATATATATATATATATATAGTATTACAAAATCAGGGCTAAGGAGTCTGTTTAGTTTCTGTTTATAATCTCAGTAGCTGAATTAGCATCACGTAGCTGTGACCGAAAGGTGGTCAAAGTTTGTCATACAGTGATCCTAGAACCAGTTAGACAACAACAGTGATAATGAAAGTTGTCACATAAAGCTACATGACACTGGCTTAGTTCTAGCTGGGCAGTGGAGAGAAGAAGCTCTGGATTTGACCAATGGGTATAATCAGAATGGGCTAACAGCAGATGTGGCAGTTCCTCAAATGAAGGAATAAATGTGGATGAGTAAGGTGAGAGCAATACAAGTGACAGTCAGATGACCTCAGATAGGCTCTAGATAAACAATTCTTTGACTTGGGAGTTGGATATGAAATTGCCTAAGCAGTTTTCAGACATGATGAAGAAATACTTATCTTGATAAGAACATTAAGAGCCAAAAAAACTAACAACCAGAAAAAAACGAAAAAGTGGACTGACTGAAAAACATTTTACTGAAGAAAAATAAAATACGAAAATGTGTACAAATGTGTCACACAAAATCAAGTAATCCAGTACAATAAGCGCTTTCATTTGGATTTTTCCAAACTTTTTCAAACAAGTAAAACATCACTTCCTGTTGAATAAATAGGGCTTATCAGTGATGTAATAGATTAATTAAAACTTTAAACCTTTAAAGAAACAGCACATTTTAACCCCAACCTATATATACAATGAATATATCACCAAATAACTAAAAAATAGTAAAATGCGTAACCTGAAAAACATGTAACTACACATTGTTCAAACCTAAAAAACAAACCATAAAAAAAAATATAAGAAATAATAAGTATAAACAATACTATAACACGCTCCTTTGTGTAAACTAATACTTTGTATAGTTTTTAAATCCATTCACTATCAAAATGAATGTACATACATGGAGTGTGATCAATAAACAATGTTGTAAGAGAATACACATTTTAAACTAGTCGATTGACTAGTATTAAATGTGTATATAAAATGTGAGTATAAACATATGAACAAAATGCAAGTGTGTTGTAAATCACCTGTATTAATAAAAACTATAAGCGCAATTCAAAATTAACAGTGTGCGCTAAAACAGTTTCAAGGTAAACTAGCTATAACAATATTGAACAAAAGTGTGTAACCTAATATGAATTGATGTATTGAGTAATAAAAGTAGTATAGTGAAAAATGTGCATGTAAAATTATTAAAATCTATGTGGGTAATGAGATACTATAAATATGCTGTGAAATATAATGTTACAAATTAAACAAATGTATAAACAAATGTATATAAAAAATGTAAATGTAAATATAAATATTATCATAATTAACTATGCATTAAATTAATGTATATTAAATTGATATATGCAAAATTAAATATATATGTATATGTATATATGTTATTGAAAATAAAAATTAATTATTAAAATTTGTTGCTGTCATAAATAATTAATGAAGAATGTACCAATAAATTAATAATTGAATGATAAATAAATAATTAGTGACTAAATAATGAATTTAGAATAAATGTATTGTACACACAATATTATCTCGCTAAAGATTTTATTTTCAAAATGCTACCTATAGAAATGGCACTATTCATGCCTGGCCAGTTGTGTGCGTTTAACCTTATTTGCCATTCCAATTCAAGCCTTTCAAGGTATAGTTGCCATGCACCCCCCCGGCATCCATTTTCAGGACATCTAAAACTACAAACTTAATCAAGTGGGATGGGTGTGTGTTTATATGTTTTGCCAAAGCATTTAGTTTATTTTTATCACATATTGCTCTAATGTGTTCGCCTATACGTTCCTTAAATCTTCTTTCTGTTTTACCTATGTAAAACATAGTACAGGAACAACATAAAGCACAGTATACCACCTTTTCACTAGTGCAACTGGCTTTTTTATTTAAACGAATATTTATGCCATTGATTTTTAACTCATTCGTTTCGTACACGTAAGAGCAATACTTGCATCTACCACATTTGAAAGTTCTCCCATATTTAGTAGTTTGTATATGTTCCAAACGTTTTTTCAAGTTGATGCCCCTTTTATATACTATTGATAGGCTGCTATCAAAATAATCATGTAAAATTGGATCAACCATAATCAATTGCCAATTTTGTCTTGAGAATGTTGTTAATAAAATCACTATCAGAATTGTAAGTAGTGATAAAACTTCTAGAAAAGTTTTTTCCTTCTATTGTCATTGATTTGTTAGAACTATTTTGGATAACACCAGTAGATTCTTAAATCCCATTCTCACTATTCAAAATAATTGTATTATTTCCCCCTATTAAATTAGAGGTAACTGTACCTGTTGAATTTAGTAATGGTTTAAAATGTAAATTGTCACGTTTAGTTATTATTTCAGACATCACATCATCTATCATTCTATCTGGGTAACTTCTGTTTTTAAACATCTCACATAAATTCAAACATTCCCTTATAAAATCATCCTTGTTGTTTACCATTCTAGCAGCCCTTACAAATTGGCCTTTGAAGACCGCCTTTTTTGGGTGTAAGGATGGCAACTATCAAAATGTAAGAAACTGTTGCTGTAAGTCTTCTTACGAAATATTTTAGATGTAAATCCCTTATTTGTGTAGTCTTTTTCTAATAACACATCAAGAAAGGCTATTGAATTTGTATTTAATGGGGCTGTAAATTTTAAAAAAAGTGGTTGTAGAATTAATGGATAGTAAAAATTCATCCATTTTTTCTTTACTTCCACACCATAAAATAAATATATCATCTAAAAAACACAAATAAGTTTTACAACAGTTAAAAAATGTAGAATTAAAAACAAAATTTTTCTCCCAGATGTAAATTACTATGTTTGCATAGAGGCCCCCACACAGAGACCCCATAGCTACACCTTCGTTTTGTAAATAAATATTGTTATTAAAAAATATAAAATTGTTTCTTAAAATAATATCTAATAATTGATCAAATACATTGATCCTATTTTGTATTAAACCTTTTTCTTTTAAAATAAATTGAACCACTCCATACCCAGTTTGTGAGGAATAACTGAATATAAATCTTTAACATCAATAGTAACAAAAATGTCATTCTCATTGTAAATGGTAGACCCAATAGTGGTCAAAAAATCCCAATAATCTTTCAATAAGTGCTTTTCATTCTGTATATAAGTTTTTATATTATTATCAATAAATTTAGCTATTGGATTGGCAATAGATCCTTGGGCATCAACAATTGGTCTAAAAGGGGGTTTGTTTAAATCTTTATGAATTTTTGGGACTCCAAACATGGTTGGAGTCCTGGGTTGACAAACGCTCATGTAGCTAAATTCATCTATGTTGATGTCTTCTTCAATAAATATATCGTAAAGGAACCCTGTAATACGTCTATATGCCCCATTCAATTCATTAATGGAGCTTATTTTATATGTGTTACTATTTAAGATGTGTTCTAATTCAGTATTGTAATCATAAGAGTTAAAAATTGTCATACCCCCTCCTTTATCTGGTTTTATGAACCTGATGTTTTTGATTCAGTTAAACTATTTAGTATACTATATTCATTTTTTGTTAAATTGTGCCTTTTATTCTTTGTACCAAAAACATCAAAGGCACAGAAATCCAGTTGACATAATTTTTCAAAAGTATCCAAAGTTGGATCCAAAGTAGGGGGGGTTATAAGAACTGGAGACATAAAATGGCTTAGTTATCTGTTCTGTATTATGAAATAGTAAACTTAAGTTTAATTTTCTAACAAACATTTTTAAATCAATTATCGAATGTACTGTGTTCATATTTTTACTAGGAATGAAAGTTTGTCCTCGGGACAATAAATCACAAATATTGCTGTCAAAGGAATAGTCAGAATAGTTATACACAATGAAGTCTTTAGTAGTGTTGGTATATATAACTGGCACACTGGAAACCGATAAATCCCTCACTGGTGGCCTCTCCATTGGCCCCTGTGGTAATTGTTTCTCCCTCTGGAAAAAGTCCCTCGAGTGTGGGCTTGATTGTTTGGCCCCCAACCTCTTCTCTGGTTCTGATGTTGAGAAGTTTGCTGACCTTGCATTAACCTTTCAGACCACTGCAATGGTGGGAATGATTCTGTTCCTAAAAAATCTTAATCTTCCAAGTCACAATCCTCACTATTTGCATTCAATTCAGTGTTAATTTCATTTTGCCCATCATACGCTGTCAGTTTGTTATCCCATTGTTGGGAAATGGGGGGTGGGGGATAGGCAATACCCTGTCCATAAGCATTTAAGTATCGGTCTAATTTTGTAAGCTTCCTATCTTTAATTATTTTCATTTTTTTCGTCAATAGATTTAAATATGTGTTGGTAATCAAAGTCGTAACTTGTAAAAGCTGAATCTTTTTTTACCAGTACATCCAATTCATTGGCATGCTTTGTCAACGATTCAATAGTTTTTTGTTGTCAAATATGAACAAATGCAGGTAGTCTATGCCAAACTTGTCGAATAACTTAATTAAATCAATATGTAAAGATGAATTAGCTATCAATCCGGAAGGAAATCTCCACACATGTAAACCTTTTGGAACTATTTTTTTCTTTATGCATTCTTGAAAATAATTATTGTCCATCTGAAGTTTTTTAATTTTTAACAAAACATAATCTAATTCAGCCAATTTATCACTGAATGTTCTGGGCGTACCTGTAGTACCATTCATAGTAGATGGAAAGCCACTGCTTCTGTTTAACCAAGAGGAGAATTCATCATTTTGTGTTATGTTTAAAACCCCTGAAGTAGACAGTTGTTCATTGTTACCCACGTCATTACAATTTAAAGAAGTGGAGAGCCTCCCAGTTGACTCCCCCAAATTAGTCCCATTTATGTCCACGAGCGGGTTAGAATGAAGGGAAAGGTTTGAACACTGTGACAAACTACGTTGTTCTAGTTTTTTAACTGTTGTAAAACTTATTTGCGTTTTTTAGACAATATATTTATTTTATGGTGTGGAAGTAAAGAAAAAAATGGATGAATTTTTACTATACATTAATTCTACAACCACTTTTTTTAAAATTTACAGCCACATCAAATAAAAATTCAATAGCCTTTCTTGATGTGTTATTAGAAAAAGACTACACAAATAAGGGATTTACATGTAAAATATTTCGTAAGAAGACTTACAGCAACAGTTTCATACATTTTGATAGTTGCCATCCTTACACCTAAAAAAAGGCGGTCGTAAAAGGCCAATTTGTAAGGGCTGCTAGAATAGTAAACAACAAGGATGATTTTATAAGGGAATGTTTGAATTTATGTGAGATGTTTAAAAACAGAGGATACCCAGATAGAATGATAGATAATGTGATGTCTGAAATAATAACTAAACCTGACAATTTACATTTTAAACCATTACTAAATTCAACAGGTACAGTTACCTCTAATTTAATAGGGGGAAATAATACAATTATTTTGAATAGTGAGAATGGGATTTTAGAATCTACTGGTGTTATCCAAAATAGTTCTAACAAATCAATGACAATAGAAGGAAAAAACTTTTCTAGAAGTTTTATCACTACTTACAATTCTGATAGTAATTTTATTAACAACATTCTCAAGAAAAATTGGCAATTGATTATGGCTGATCCAATTTTACATGATTATTTTGATAGCAGCCTATCAATAGTATATAAAAGGGGCATCAACTTGAAAAAACGTTTGGAACATATACAAACTACTAAATATGGGAGAACTTTCATATGTGGTAGATGCATGTATTGCTCTTATGTGTACGAAACTAATGAGATAAAAATCAATGGCATAAATATTCGTTTAAATGAAAAAGCCAGTTGCACTAGTGAAAAGGTGGTATACTGTGCTTTATGTTGTTCCTGTACTATGTTTTACATAGGTAAAACAGAAAGAAGATTTAAGGAACGTATAGGTGAACACGTTAGAGCAATACATGATAGAAATGAACTAAATGCTTTGGCAAAACACATAAACACACACCCATCCCACTCATTTAAATTTGTAGTTTTAGATGTCCTGAAAATGGACGCTGGGGGGTGCATGGCAACTATACCTTGAAAGGCTTGAATTAGGCAAATAAGGTTAAACGCACATAACTGACCAGGCATGAATAGTGCCATTTCTATAGGTAGCATTTTGAAAATAAAATCTTTAGCGGATAATATTGTGTGTACAATACATTTATTCTAAATTCATTATTTATTCACTAATTATTTATTTATCCTTCAATTATTAATTTATTGGTACATTCTTCATTAATTATTTATGACAGCAACAAATTTTAATAATTAATTTTTATTTTCAATAACATATATACATATATATTTAATTTTGCATATATCAATTTAATATACATTAATTTAATACATAGTTATTTATGATAATATTTATATTTACATTTACATTTTTTTATATACATTTGTTTATACATTTGTTTAATTTGTAACATTATATTTATAGTATCTCATTACCCACATAGATTTTAATAATTTTACATACACATTTTTCACTATACTACGTTTATTACTCAATACATCAATTTATATTAGGTTACACTCTTTTGTTCAATATTGTTATGGCTAGTTTACCTTGAAACAGTTTTAGCGCACACTGTTGATTTTGAATTGCGCTTTTAGTTTTTATTAATACAGGTGATTTACAACACACTTGTATTTTGTTTATATTTTTATACTCACAATTTATATACACATTTAATACTAGTCAATCGACTAGTTTAAAATGCGTATTCTCATACAACATTGTTTATTGAGCACACTCCGAGTACGTACATTCATTTTGCTAGTGAATGGATTTAAAAAGTATACGAAGTATTTGTTTACACAAAGGAGCGGGTATTAGTATTGTTTATACTTATTATTTTTATATTTTTTTATATATTTTTTTTATGGTTTGTTTTTTAGGTTTGAACAGTGTGTAGTTACATGTTTTTTTAGATTGTACGATTTTACTATATTTTACTATTTTTTAGTTATTTGGTGATATATTAATTGTATATATAGGTTGGGGTTAAATGTGCTGTTTCTTTAAAGGTTTAAAGTTTTAATTAATCTATTACATCACTGATAAGCCCTATTTATTCAACAGGAAGTGATGTTTTACTTGTTTGAAAAAGTTTGGAAAAATCCAAACGAAAGCGCTTATTGTACTGGATTGCTTGAATTCTTGGAATTAAGTCAGATTCATTCAAGAATAAAAATAATACTCCAGATCACAGGTCATCCAAAAAAAAAAAAAAAAAAAACATTTGCTTCCCCTTCATGTGAGACCGCATCAAAACATTGAATGCAATAACAAGAATATGTTGGAAATGGCATGAAACTGGAAAGATATTAACATGGTTGAGAGTAAAGGAAAGCATATCTTCAGCACGGTAGAGGAAGTGTAGATAGCTCTATAGTGAGGTGTCAAAAAGAATTACATTGTTGTAGTTTTGTCAAGTGGATTTACAAGGAAGTGTGATAATAAATGTTTTAGAGATGTGCTGGAAATAGATTGCAACTGGATGGTGTCAATGTGGGATTGACCATTGCTAAATCTGGATAGGTCTAATTTTGTGCGCAAAAGGAATATAACGTCTTTAGAACTGGATAATAAATTATGCTGGATGTGAATGATATTTTGCTTGAAACTAAGAGAGTGTTTGAAAAAGGGAGCTTATGGTTTATAGATACGCAAGAGAGTAGGTAGGATGCTCTGTTTTAGACTTAAAAGCAAATATAATTTGCTAGAGTCTTCACTGTGTAATTGAGCAAACATCCTGTAGTGGAGGCCCATGGGATATAGGCAAATAACCCCTTAGGGACAAATCACTACTAGAGGTTTTGGGCATTTCACAGTGAAGATTCTAGCTTGACTGGGTCTTTCTTGCAGTTTTTTTCTTGAATGGTTTGTGGGTGTGGCCATTTTCCCCTTTGGTTTGGATATTTGGGATATTTTCCAGACACCCTAATGTTTATGGACATCAGGCTTCATTGTAAGCTGTTCTTTTTCCAAAGTATTAACCCAACAATTTACCTGTGCTGCATTGACAAGGTAAAAAAAAAAAAAAAAAAGCTGAAACATTCTTATCTTCAGCTAGTGAGGTCGCCTTTATTGGCCTAACATGATGCCTTAATGTGTGTGCTGCAGGATCTGTATGGGAGTATTCTAACAAACCGGTAGCTAGGCAAAACTGTGTATTAGTCATAAATTAGCTTTTTAATCTCCAATTGCCATCATATAAATAGAGGTTCCCAGTCCCACTCTCTTTAGAAAGTTAATCCCTCATCTGAAGGATCACCTAGAAGAAAAGATGCCCAGTCAGCACCTATAGAAGAGAGCTGGAATCAGGAGCTGTTTTTTTGAAGTCTACAGGTGGAATGTTTTGCAGACTGACCACTTTTTAGAGGTGCAGTGTTGACTGTGAAATTTAACTAAAGGGGTTACCCTGCTCATAGAAATGTAAGCCAGAGAGCAGTGTTTGTCTTGTTTATTTAAAATGTAAAAGCTAAGAAGATCTGCTATTTTAACTGGATGTACACAATAAATTGTTTTTAATAACTCAGTGTCTGTAGCATTCTTCAAGTATTCCTTTGTCCTTACAATATATATATATATATATATATATATATATATATATATATATATATACTATGAATTCCTATCAAAATGTTGACTTACCATAATACCGAACTGTATGTGATCGAGATAGAAACATTGTAAATCCACAAAAGCAAAAGTTAACATTGCTGAAAGTGCAAAACACTGAAATGCAACTGTGTATGTGCCACTGGCACTAGTTGAAACCTAAATAAAAAAGAAAGATTTTAAAGGAATTACACATTTTATATATTTTTTTTTGCATGGGGGATGTACCCCCCATAAATTATATATACCAACTCCGAGACTGCACTATAGTGGGGAAAATGATAAATGCCAGTGGCGCATGTGCAGTCGTGTTTCAGTATTTTATACTTTCGCCAATGTTCAATTTCGATTTTTGGATTTACAGTGTTTCCAACTCGATCATATGCAGTTCGGCATTATGGTAAGTCGATGTTTTGATAGGGATCCAGATATACATATATATATATATATATATATATATATATATATATATATACATATATATATATATATATATATATATATATATATATATATATATATATCTCCCAATAGCTGATTTTCTATGATTGTTGGACCTTTGCTGAAGATGGGAAATTCAGGATTCAGTTTTTTTTGGCATTGTGAGATATTCATAGTTAAGGGTAGGTAAGTTTATGATATATATATATATATAGGATGATACGGTTATGCTTGTAATAACAAAGGAAACTTGTGGGTGTTGAAACCAGATGAAGCAAGGAAATGAGGATATACTTTAATATTTTTGCTGAAGACTTTTGGATGTAAAAAGGGGAATATTTGTTCTAAGACTGTGTGTAGAACATTAAAAAGTCCTTAGTAGTGTGTTGTGTTTGCATCATTTTTATTCTAGTCAGACAAGCCTTATGTATGTTGACCTTGTGTCCTTTAACAATTATGCATGCAATTTCAGTTGCTGGTGCTGTTGAAGTACTGGTTAATTCAATGAGTGTTTACTGACTGAAGATTGTATATTGTACTTGTCAGTGTTTTGCTATATTGCAGCTCTAGTTACTGTATTGCAGTGGTTCTCTATTAGTATACCTCCTGCTAAACCTATTTTGACCATATATTCATAACTTTTCTTAATACTCCACTCTTACAATACCCCATACTCTCTTGCTTTAACTCACAGTGGTCCTTCCCCCATCTCTAGGAATATATATATATATATATATATATATATATATATATATATATATATATATTAACTTTATTGCCTCTGTATAATATTAGAGTTTAGTACAGTTTTTCTTTTTTTTCTTTCTATTCAGAGCCTGGAGTCAAAAATCCATCCCTGACGATGATACTGCAGAATGTCTGCCACAAGGCCCACCTCTGTGAAAGTTTTCACTGCGAATTTTATCCTTATGCAATGTGAACAAGTTTAACATGAAAAACCTTGCTTTGTGTTAACTTTAATTAGTCAAATACATGCCTGCCCTGTGCTGGAAAGTGGCTTTGGCATTCATCCCAAAGGAGTAGTCCTTCCACTCCATTTACTATGTTGGCTATTGTCCTTTCTCTTGACCAATAGATTAAACTGAATATGACAGTTTCTTAGTCTACCTAATTTATGCATTTAATAAATAAAAAAACAAAAAACTGTGCTACTTTTTCACTCCCTGTTAATTGCTCTGTACAAGCTATTAATTGATTGATCTCTATAATAATTGACCTGAGGATGGGAAGCCTGCTACTTTCAGCCTTGTTTCCCTAACCTACCCTACCCTACACTACCCTGATTTCCCATCCACCTCTTCTTACTCTTTCATCATAATTCCCGCATATACATTCCTCCTATTACACTCATTCTTTAACCATTCCCAAACAGCTTTACTACTATAGTATCATACATCCACTCCTGTTTATCTTTTCCTATTTCCCAACTTCCATCTTTACATTTGACATCATTCCCAACAACCTTCCTCTCTCTCCTTCTGCTTTGCACTATGACCATTCATAATTACAACCCTCCCCATCAGTACATATTATTCTACTCTACGACTTCTACTTTCCCCAAACAAACCCTAACTACTTCTTGCCTTACCTACATGCTTATACTCTATCCTTTTAACCTCTCTAATTCTTAAATTTCAGAAACAAAAGAGAAGATACCAGGGAAAACTAATTATCTTCCTTCTTTCAAAATACTTCCTTCTTACTTAGCTACCTTCTACCAACTTTCAGACTCAACCACCACTAAATATCCTAAAGCCATGCAACCTCTTGCTTCCTTCTTTATTCCTACTTCCACCCTTTCTGTCATCAGTAAAATACAGATGCCTTTACTTAATCATCAGCTTATACTGTATAATTCGCCTACTACTGAGCTATATCTCATCCTACCATGACTCAGTAATAGCTTACAAAATCTATCCATCTCTCTCCCAACCACTTATCCATTCTTCATCCTAAAACTTTCTACACATCACACCAGACCTGTTTAAATGTGATAGCTATTTGGAAATATTAAAGCAATAACATCACCATTTCTCTTTAGATGGCCATTATGGATGATATTACAGCTGGGAGCATAATTTCAGAGTAGTTTATGATGGATTTAAACCAAGTTTCAGTTATAGCAAGAATATTAAGTTTGTGTTGGGTAATCCAGTCTTGTAGTTCAGTAGTTTTAGTTCTTATACTTCAATACTTATGGTGGCAAATGTTAGATTACTGGGGTGGGAATTAGACAGTTGTGAAGTTAGAGTGGTGTGTGGAAGGGAATTGTCTTGATTTGGTTGTGACTAATGGGGCCAGGATTAAGGCAATTGTTTCCTCCTAGGATGATTTTAGTATATTGGGGTATTACTGATTCTTGTATTTTGGGGAGTATTCTCCACTTAATTTTATTTTGATTTGACTTGAAACATTTGCCTTAATCTTAACCCCATTTATCATCCAATTCTTCATATATCCTCTTAATCAATCTTATAATTTTATTAGGGTATGTATATGCTTCCATTGTCCTACTCCTAAAATCCCAGCTTACTCTGTTGAATACTTTCTCTGCATCAAAACCCACCAACAACTGTGTTATATTCTTATATTCTGCTTCCCTCTGGATCATCATTGTTTTATTAATGTTGTCAAATGTTTGCCTCCCCTCCACAAAACCACACTGATCCATATCTATCAATTTTTAGACATAAACACTTCATAATCATAGTTTAGAATTGAAAAGGGCTTTTATGAAGCTGCATCTAATTGGCCTTTGCCATCTTTAGGTATTACAGCCACCACTGCTTTCTTCCAGGATATTGATGCTTCTTCTCCTTTTAAAATAGTGTTAAACAAAACCTTTCAGATCTTTATCAGTTTTTTCCCTCCTGTTTTCCAAACTTCCACAGGAATACCGCCGATTCTTGGGGATTTTCCTGTAGATTCGTTATTCAAGATTGTAAAATTATTCTTCTTAAATTACTTTGTAATACTTTGAAGCTTTTCTTCTGAGTCCTCTGCTGAAAATGGGCATCTATCCAGTTGAACTTTCCTGGTAATCACATGGCAATAGATAGATAGATAGATAGATAGATAGATAGATAGATAGATAGATAGATAGATGAATAAATATCCTTTTCTACCTAGCTAGCCTGTTTAGGGCTTTAAGTTATGCCCTTTACCTGTTTTCAGTTAACAGGCAATTGACAAATTATCTATTTAAGATTAGAGGCCAGGCAATTATATTTAGTTTACATAAAAAATAATTGCACTAGTATAAAGGATTAACTATGCCAAGTAGATTTTTCTAATGATGCAGTTTCAGATGACTTTCATAAGTAATGACTTCATAATTCAATACTAAACAGATGCTAGACATACTAACAAAAACACTGGTCTGCAGATTGATCAAACCTAATGTTGTTGTTTGTCTTTTCGGCTTTTCCCGGTTAGGGGTCACCACAGCGGAACTCTGGTCCGCTAATGATTGGCAGTAGATTTTTATGGTGCCGAGTTGCCAGCTTGACGCCCAACCTTCAGCGAAGGCACGCCCATTCACGCATGTCTTTCGGAGGCCACTCGACCATGGGGAAGACATGCAGACTCCACACAGAAGGCACTCCCCGCACACTAGCTGAGAATCAAATGGGAGAACCTCTTGCTGTGAGGCAACAATGCAACTGCTGTACCACTATGGCTTATAATATTACAAAATGTGTCAATCTGAGAAACAACAGCTGTTAATTGGTATACTAAAAAAAGTCTATCATTTTTGCTTGAGTCATTTGTTGAGTAAAAATTTTAAAATAATCCCTTAACAGTTATTTCAGCCTTTTTGATGCAGTAAATTTTAAAGAAAAATAAATACGAGTGATTTAATTGAAACAAGGGAAGAGTTATAGTAGAACGTAATCATTTATGTTTTACATAATATCCTTTATGTTTCCTAAAGTAACTAGACCTATGTTGCTAAACAGAAACATTTTGGTTCACCTTGGTCCAGTTTAAAAGGAGGAAGTTAAAGTTTTCTTTTTCCTTGTGATATATAGGTAGAACCTGATACAAGTTGTAATAGGTACTGGCAACATACATTTGAGTAAACAAAATAATTTAAAAGGTGGTACATCCATCAGTCCATCCATTCACAACCCCTTTTTCCTATTTTTGCACATGGGGGTCAGGGTGTCATTTCAACAGTGACAATCACCTAGAGCTATGTCGAACGTTACTGAAAAATATATATAGTAATAACATTTCAACTTTAAATGTCTTCAGGAACTCTCTCTAAAAGCCTGAATAAACTAATGGTGTAAGCAGTATGTATTTGCAAGTGAACACACAGTCTAGTGAGCAAAGGCATTTTGCAAAATTGTATGCATTATATAGAAAAGTCATTCAATAGTATTTTGAAAGGTCTGCATAGTAATGGAGTCGTTGCAGATGATACATAAAGGCAGAGATACAAATATTTATTTTGAGCAAAGGATGAAGATGAGTATAATTAAAAACACATGCATACATTTCAGTGGACCAATAGAATTGCCTGTATACAGACATAAATTTCAGTGGACCAATAGCATTGTCTGTATGCAGACATAAATTTCAGTGGACCAGTATTCTTGCATGCTTCAGTAAGCAGCTTCATAATAAAAATTTTAAACAGACTTAAAGTTGAAAAAAAGTAGCATTCGTTTATGTTTTTTTTATCTAGTGTAGTACAGTTAAGACTGATTGAAAAGGACTAGAAGGAGGAGATGGAGGGGGAAAGAGGATTCTATAGTTGAATATAAGAAGGAATGATGGGAGCTAGAAAGTGGAGTGGGGTAGGATATAGTTTGGCTAGTGAGTGAGAGTATGGGGAAGAGTTGTCAGAAATATATGAAACTGAAGTAGTTGGAGGGTAGGAAGAAGTGTGGAATTATGATATAGTCTAGGCATACTTTTCCAGGGTTAGTGCAAAGTCAGAGCCAGATATTCTGCAGCTGTGACTTTAACTTTTGTTTAAAATGCTTGAGATGTTCTAGTTTTAGAGAAAGAGATATGGTGCTCCATGCTTTGGTGACATAGTCTAAGGAATAGACTGTCTCCATTGTTGGATTTCATGACATGGAGGAGCAGCATTTGGGTTGAGCAAAGGGGTCTGTTTGGTTTGTATAGCTTGGTTAGAGGTGGCAGGGATGGACAGTTTGTAGATGAGGTTATGAGTAGCTGTAAGTTAGGAGTAAGATAATAAACAGGGTGGTTAGGGACACTTTAGTTCTTTTAGTGTCAGACACTGGTAGGATTTTTTTAGTTGGATTACTGCATACATTGCTAATTTGTGATACCTGAGAGACCTGTAAACTGGTGAAAATAGTGGCTGAGTAGAGAAGTACTGAGAGTAGCTTGGTAGAGGCTTGTTTGGTCAACAAGGAAATGTGTTTACTCTGTAAAGGGAACCCAATTTCTTGTAAGTTGTCTTTACTGTGTGTTGGATGTGGTAGTCAAATTTTAAATTATTGTCAATGTGAAGCCTAGCAGCTTAGAATGTTGAACAATTTCAATTTTAGTGTTATTTGGTGAGAGAATATTAAAAGACAGTTTCTTGACTGATAAATGTCTTGGGGTAAAGAGAATAATATCCACCAGGAGAGAGTAACTAAATTTAGGAACACAGAACAATTGTCATCTACTGAAGTCCAGGATGTGCCAGATGCTTAGCAAGCACTTTTCAAACTGTTTTCCGAATGCATTTTCTATTTTCAAACCAGTTGCAAATTACTCATTTGAAAATGCTGCTGTCAAGCATTGCTTCAAGAGCACATTTGCTTCTAGTTCTTGCTTCAAAATGTTGACATTTGTGCCAGAGTCAATTGGTCTTTGGTTTATATCTTCATTAAGCAATATTAACAAAATCGTAACTCTAAAAAAGCTTTCATTTATTTATTTATTTATATTTGTTGACAGGGAGAGTCCGACTGGACACAGGTCCATTTTCAGTGGAGGCCCGGGGAGAAAAGCTCCACATTGAGTATTATTTGCATTATACAGTTAAAAAACATAGCATTTAAATATAGACATTAGTCCATTTAAGGACGCAAGACAAGAAGAAAACAGATATAAAACAGTTGTAGAACATAGTACAATTTTAAAATATGGTGACATATACTAAACATGGTTACAAATGTAGTTGAGATTCATCAGTGAACAATTAATGCAATCTGTTTTTGAGGTACATAACAGCCATTAGCAGTTGTTGCTACAAGAAGTTAGTATTATGTGGTAGGTAGCCTCGGAACATGAGTAGCCAACCTTGCTAAGAGTAGGTTGTTGATAGGGGGCTGAGAGAGGTAGTGGCTGGGGGGAGTGGATGGTATTAGAGGAGGGGTTGCAAGGGCATATCTAGCAAGTTTTGAAGTGTGATTTTCGTAAAGATTTAAAGTGGGTGCAATAAGTTACAGAGGTAATTGAGGATGGGAGGGAGTTCCAGAGTTTGGCTATAGTGCAGGAGAATAATGCTTCTCCAGCAGAGTTAATGAATCTTGTGACCTGTAGGAGGTTTTGTGGCTGGATCTTCGTGGTCTCGTGGTTATGTGGGGTTGGAGTAGATTCTGGAGGGATGGGACTTTTAGTGGTTGATTAGTTTCTGGGCGAGTGTGAGTTGGTACCATTGAAGGAGGTGGGAGAGCTCTAGCCAGCCCAGTTCTGCTAGTGAGACAGTGGTGAGTATGGTAGGAAGCCCCTGTGGTGAATTTGGCGATTTTGTTGTAGCAGGTTTCGAGCTTATTTAGATCACATTGTCTAAGGTTAGTAAATATTGGAGAGGCGTAGAGTAGGGTGGAGATAAGATGTGAATTTGCTACCGAAATTTTAGCTGCTTTGGTAAGTAGTTGCTGATTTCTATATAATGCTCCTAGTTTTTGGTGCACTTTTTTAATGGTCATGGAAATGTGAATGTCAAAGTTCAGTTTATTGTCTATTTCTACTCCTAGTAATTGTCCTTTGTGTAGGGGAATTATGTGTGAGACTTTCCATAGAGTACGAACATAACTTTCTGACAGAGATCTGTTAATCAAGAATTATACTGGGTAGGCTAGAGCGTCAGCTGCAAGTTGAATGTATTCACCTGGGAGGTTGTCTGCTGCTAATCTGGTGATTTTAAGTTTAGTTAGTAGTTATTGTATTTTGGAGGTAGGAACAGGAGAGAAAGAGAAGCTAGTTGGGAGATTTAGTTCTAGTTGGTGTGGGTTTATGGGGGGTGGGGGTTGTCTAGCTAGTGATAGTACGGTTTGTGTGAAGTGATTGGTGAAAGAGGTAGCAATATTTTCGGAGGAGTGAGTTAAGTTAGGAGTGGGTGTACTTACTTTACCTGGGTGGAAGATGGAGTTTATTGAGGACCAGAATTGTTTGGGGTTATGTTGGGAGGAGGTAAGGGCAGACTGGTAGTATTGGATTTTGTCCTGTTTTATAAGCTTTTTGGTTCTATTGCGTAGTTCTAGGAATTTTTGCCTAGTAGAGGGGGTTTTGTTTTTGCGCCAGATGTCCCACGCTTTATCCCTGTTTTTCATTTCAGACTTCTTGTTTTTTTTGTAGCCATGGGGATTGTTGGGCTCTAGTTCGGGAACATCTTATGGGGGCGTAGAAATTAAGGATGCTTAGGAATGTTTCATTAAAGTAGTCAACTGTGTCATCTAGTTTGAGGCATTTTAGAGGTTGCCAGTTACAGTCTTTTAGGGATGAGCTGAATGAGAGAGGGTTGAAGTTAGTTTTTTTGCGTATTTGATGGTAGATGATGGGTTTTGCTTTATAAAGGTGTTTTCTTAGTAAGAAGGTTGGGGAGTGATCACAGAGGCTGTCAGATGAGCAGCCTGCTATATATGACTGGGGGCTCTTATTGACTAGTATCCAATCAATGGTAGTGTGTTTGTTGGAGTTATTTATCTTATTAGGTGACTGGACTAGTTGGGTGAAGCCATTAAGATTTATATGATGGGTTGGGTGGTTGCTAGAGCAGGATTGCCAGTCAGTGGTGAAGTCTCCTAGAATTAAAGTTTCTTGGGGTAGGTGGTGGGTAGTCCAGCTGAGGAGGTTTTCAAGTGGAGGGAAGTTGTGGCCAGGTGGGAAGTAGCAACCTATTATGTTTAGGGTTTTATTTTGGTATATTTTAAGGTTGGTATATATTTGGATCCTCATACTTCTGGACCAGGTTTCCTGAAGCTTCTCCCATTGTCTGTTCTCCAGATTTTGTTTCCTACATGGTTTTATATCTTGGAATTCATCCCAGTCATGGAACCACTGCAGAGTGTCCCACATAATAAACATAAGACATACTTTTTGACAGATCTATTGATTCCAAGTAAAGAAGTATCTGTGGCATGTAACATCAAACACTCTGCTTGGAGTCAAATGAATACTTTCTCCCCATCAAGTCACCTGTGTCACATTCCATTATCACCCAGTGACCACTATTGGAGCTCCCTGTAAGTTGGGTAGGTATATATTTATTTATTAAAGAAAACACTTCTGAATAAAATAAAATAAAATAAATTAAAAACAGCTTGGAGAAGAAATAAAATTGCAAGAACCTGTAGTTTATTTAGCACTTTCGTTCTTTCATCATGTAGAACTTCTTCAGAATACTTCGTCGACCAGGTTGAGCAGGCATGATCTACCCTTCACAAAACCAAACGGTGTGGGATCCAGAGTTTGGAGATTCCCTATATCCTTGTTTATTAGGTCCATGATGATGCATTCCATAGCTTTGCATACCAGACTCATCAGGCTAATGGGATGATAGTTCCCAGGGCCTGTAACTGCTCCTCCTTTTTGGAGAGGGATGACTGTAGCAGTGTGCCATTCAGTAGGGACAACGCCTGAGGTGAGGCTGTGATTGAACAGGCACACAGGTGAGGTGCCAGTTTACTGTGTAGTTCATGTAGAACACAGCCAGGGATATTGTCAGGTCCCATAGAAGCAGTACTCTTGGCCTTGGGCAGTGCTGTTTTAATCTGTGCAGCAGTAATACTGGATGCCTGGCAATCTACTCGTACTGCAATTGGTCCTTTGGGTGGGGGGGTAAAGTTGGCAG
This sequence comes from Protopterus annectens, assembly GCF_019279795.1. Lineage (NCBI taxonomy): Eukaryota > Metazoa > Chordata > Ceratodontiformes > Protopteridae > Protopterus > Protopterus annectens. The sequence goes on along the minus strand of NC_056744.1, from coordinate 252,841,647 downwards.
TTAATCTGTTGTCCAGTATATTGGCAATATCTGTTGGATCAATATAGGAGTTACTATTGTGCAGTAGCTCAGAGCAAATCTGGGTATTGTTGTGGAGATTCTTTACATAACTATAGAAGGCCTTGTGGTTGTCTTTACTATCTGATGCAATTCTGTTTTCATAGCTAGCTTTAGAGGATTTGATGAGGGATCTCAAGTTTTTGTTGAGGCTGATAAGGGAGTTTTACCAGTCTTACGTCTTCACCTTATTCCGCATCAGTTTCCTTCTTCTGTTGTAGAGTTTGTTTATGGCAGGGGACCTTCAGATTGGCTTCCTTTTTTTGGATGAGAGTGTTATGGTTAGCCACCTGTGTTTTTAGGAGCCCAGAGTTAGCTTTGGAGAAATTTTTCATGGTGGTTACCTTTGCAGGGGGGGGGTGGATTTCCAAGGTGATTAGTTTGTGGTTGGATCTAACCAGGGAGGAGATGACTATTGTTGTAGAGCAATGGTTGTCTATGTTAGCAATGACTAGGTCAAGGATGTTTCTACCTCTAGTCAGGGTAAGAACAAGCTGGTCCAAGGCATTGGAATTAATGAATTCCAGGAAACATTGGGCAAGTGTATTGGTACATGAGTATTTTTCCCAGTTAATGGAGGGATAGTTGAAGTTGCCCAGTATGAGAGTGTTAGGTTGGACTCTAATATTCTCCAGGATGCTTAGGAATGTGGAATGGGAGTCTTGGGACATGGTTGGGGACCTATAATAGACTACAATGTGAATTGCTGTCTTACCCAATGTTAGCTGCACCTGAAATATCGCTGATGCATTATGTTGGGCTACCAGTCTGGAGGTGTGAGCATCCTTTATGAATATGGAAACACCACCGCCTTTGGAGTTTCGGTCCAAGTTCTGAGACCGAAAGGTGTGGAATGAGTTATAGCCTAGTAGTGCAGGGGTGCTTTCTGCTGCCTTCAGCCAGGTCTCTGTTAGAGTACAAATGTCGATGTTCTCCATTTTAAGGAGTGCTTTGAGTGAGTGCATTTTGAGATTTAGACTTCTTGCATTGAGGAGCATGACCCTCAGATTGCATTTATTTGTAGCTGTTATGGTGGTAATTCAGTCTTCTGAACACTGCCTAAAAAAGGCACTATAACGGTGGAAAGAGCCTTGGCCAGTATCCGAAAGCTCAGGGGTGACAGATGCAGGCCATCTCTGCAAAGCATCGAGGTCTGTCAGTCATGTTATCCCAGGCCGACAGATACTGGGTCCCCTTGCTGCTGCCAGACCTCAGCTTAGAATGAAAAGAAGAAGAAGAGTGCTGAGACCATGTCTGATTTATCACAGACTTCATGATACAGAAATTATAGAGCATTATTAGGTGGAGAGGTATACCTTTGAGGAAATATGCAACCTCTGTTGCTCTCATCTGAGGCCCTGGGGGAATCAGGGAAGACCTATTCCAGTGAAAACCAAGATATCTGTAGCATTACTTATACTAGCTACAGACACTTTTCAGAGACCCCAGGGAATGTATTAGTGCTGTCAGAGCCCTCAGACTTGAGAGTATTCCATCATTTTCTAAATGCAATGTTACAGCATTTAAGAGATCATGTATAGTTTCAATGTATCCAGAGGACCGAGCTACAACCACACAACATTTTTCTGCCATAGCACACTATCCTGAAGTTCTGGAAGCCACAGACTGCACACACATTGAAATAAAAGCACCACCTGGTTGAACAGGGTAGGAGATACATTAACTGAAAAGCATATCCTTCTATCAACTGTCAGGTCATCTGTAATGCCCAAGGGATCATCTACAATGTGTGTGTGTGTGTGCAGAAAACCCTGGCAGTTTTCATGACTAACACATAGCACACCTGTGACCTTTATGTAAGGTTTGTTAGGGGTTATTTTCCAAAAGGGCATGTAGTGGGGGATGTTGGTTATGCACTGGAAAATTGGTTCATGACACCCATGTGAAACCCACACGGGATAAAATGAACAGGCTCAAATTAGGAGTAGTACTGAATGTGTATTTGGCTTACTCAAATCAAGCTTCTGATGTCTAGACACATCTGATGGTTACTAGCATTATGACCCAGCCACCTCAGCCAAAATACTTACAGCCTGTTGCACAATATAATTGTTGGGAAAAGCTAAAACAAAGACAACAAGGCAAAAGGCCAGACTTCCAAGAAACACAGGCAAGATCAGCAGGGACAGTAGACACAGATTAGTAGTCTGAGGAAGCACCAACAGCCATGGGTGATCTTGGCAGACACAGGTATTCACAATATGCTATGGTCCTGGCTAAGGGGCAGAGGATAGCACACACACTCAATACCGAATAAAAACCCAAGAAGCTAAGCACATACAGACAATAAAAGTGATGCATGCAAAATTAGCAACCTTTGCTTACCCATGTAAAAGCTTTGTTCTGTGAGTATCAGACAGAGTCAAACCCAGAAGACAAAACTTGCAGCAGCAGCACAGACCAAGGTATGTGATGAACCTGTAAAACAGAGATAGAAATTATTACCCTTACATGCGGGTATTGTATGTCAGTAAGATAAAACATTTATTTTATTTATTTATTTATTTTACATTTGTTTACCAGGAGAGTCCAACTGGGCATAAAACCCTTTTTCATCGGAGGCTCAGGGAGAAAAGCTTCATTGTTAGTAAACTATTTTGTTAGTAGAAATAAAATTGTATAATACAATAAAGAAAAAAAAATAGTAACAGACATTCATAATGGTAAAAAGACTAGAATAGAATAAATTGGTCAAGTGGGAGACAAGACCAATAATATTGTATAACAATGCTTCTAGAAGACTGTTCTTACAGTAGTAGCAGGTAGTGACATTGCATACAATAAGAGTGCAATTATGATACTTAGTCTTATATACAGGAGCATAGCAAATGGAAGACTTAAAATCTGATAAGGTAGTCATATGGCTTAAATTCAATGCTCATTGCATATGTAATTAAAATTTTAAAATCAGCTAGTTCCATGGTTTGGGTTACCCATGCCCAGTACATGTACACGTCCAGAAATTGGTGAGGTGGGCTTTAATGTGATGCTTGAAGTTATTTAAGCTAGTTATAGTTCTAAGTTCAAGTGGTATGGCATTCCACAGTTTAGCAATGTAGTAGGAGTATAGAGAGTCACCTGAGCTATTTTTACTCCTGGTTACTTCAATTAGAGCTTTATTAGTCGATCTTAGTGGACGAGTACTTATATGGGGATTGAGGATTCCTTGTAGAGCTGGTATTTTATCAGAGTTGCGTGAGGTAGTTCTAACCAAGATAGTTGTCTTAGGGTCTTACAATGATGGGTTCTAGGAGGACAGCTAGTGGCAAATTTAGCTATCTTATTATAGCAGGCATCTAGCTTGCTTAGGTCTGATTTGGAGAGGTTGGTAAGGATGGGTGAGGCATATTGTAAAGTTGACAAAAGATGAGTTCTGGCTGTGATTATTCTGAGTTTGTGGTTAGGTAGTTATAAGGTTTCTTGTGTACTTTTTTTACCATCTGGGCAATGTGTAAGTCGAACTTCAGATTTTGATCAATAACAATGCTGAGAAGTTGGGTGGATGGTATTGGTTCAATCAAAGTCTTATTACTGGATGTGATGTTGAAGTAAGTGCATTGGGTTTTGAATTTAATGGAGTGGAAGAGCATGAATTTAGTTTTATTTGGGTTCAAGATTAAATGGGCATCTGCCAACCATGATTCAATAACATTGAAGGATGTTTGGGTTAAGTTCTATAGTTCAGGTAGAGTTGGGGCAGAACATATGACAGTGAAGTCGTCTGCATACTATATAAGGGTGGCTAGAGTTGTAGCATTATGGAGATTATTTCTAAACAGGTTAAAAAGGAGGGGGCTGAGAATAGTCCCTTGAGGCACACCCATAGTCACTGGTAGTAAGGGAGAAAGAGCTTAGTTCCACTGTACCTCTTGTTGCCGATCTATGAGGTAGTTCTGAAACCAGGCTAGAGTGGAGTAGCTTAGGTTCAGTTTGGACAAGGTAGTCAGCAGTTTGCTATGAGACACTGTACTGAAGGCTTTTGATAAGTCTAAATAGATTGCTGATACTAGCTCACCTTTATTTCTAAGTTGACTGATCATGTTAGTGAAGCTAATAAGGCCCGTGGTAGTACTATGGTAGGGGCAAAAGCCATACTGAGTATTTGTAAGTAATTTATTGTCTAGGAGATGGTTAAGTATTTGGGTGTGAACACACCTTTCAAGGATTTTTAATAGAGGGGATAGGATTGCAATTGGCCGATAGTTAGAAAAGTTGGTGGAGGGACCTCCTTTGTGTAGGGGTATGATATGAGCAATTTTCCAGATAGTGGGGATGCATTGCTCGGATATGAAACAGTTAATTAGTAGGGAAACTGGATAATAGATGGCTTCAACTGCTATTTTTAAGTATGTTGAGGGTAGGTTATCAGCTGCCAGAGTTGTGGGTTTTAGCCTGAGCAAGTATTTGTGTATTTTGTGTGTTGGGACTGGTTTTAAGGAGAATGCGTTGTTATTATCTAGTAGAGAGGTTAGGTTGATGGGCAGTGATGGGAAGTTTTGGTTAATAAGGATTTTGATGGAGTCAATGAAGTACTTATTAAACTGGGTAGCAATACATTCTAGGGGATTACTTGCTGGTGGTTGAGGGGTCTTAGTTAGAACTGGTCGTAGTATTTTATTTAAAGTGGTCTAGAATTTTTGAGGATTATTTTGGTATTTAGCTTGTATGCTAGCATAGTAATTCTTATCAAATCTTATTTGGATTTTGGCTTTGTTTCTTAGCTGGAGATACTTCTGGTGAGTAACTATTGATTTTTTGTGGGTCCATTCATGCCATGCTTTATCCCTTTCTTTTAGGAATGATTTTGTCTGTTTAGTGAGCCAAGAAGAATAATTAGATTTTGTTCATATTGTCCTGACAGGCTCAACTAGACATAAATATCAGTAATAACTCATGAGTGATACATGCAACATAAATAGTAATCAGCCCAACACTGTGCATCACGCATTAAAGTTGCCTAACATAGATACCCCAACAGTGACCAGGGCAGTCATAGCATCATTTTCACAAGGTGGTAAGCAAGCAGGCACTAATTGTTTACTTATAGGGTCCCATTACTAAAAGTACAATGACAAATAAAATGAGTATCAAAAACTACTTAACAATCAATTTAAATTTGGCAGAAAAATAATCAGTACAATATATCTGATTAAAGCAAACATCTAAGAAAGCAATTATTAGCTATCCAGTCTGGGCATCAGATATAGGCAACCATAAGTCACAAAGGAATGTGGAAAGGGTAGGGTACAGTCATCGCTTATACAGGGTGAGGGGAGGTGTTATGGGAGGATAAGGTTGACACCAAAGAAGTGAGTGTGTGTCAGTGAGAAAGTAGCGTTAACAATGAATCAAGTGTATGAAATGAAAACGTTACCATTTGGGATAAGCTTTGTTGAATGTCAAACATATACAACACACTTAACACTGTTTTTTGGTCTAAAATATAGCCTTCAAAATGCTACTAGTGATATACAAAATGTTCTCACGTGTTCATATCCTCAGAGAAATGTTGCTATAAAGGCATGTAATGTTAGGTGAGGATGCTTCAAATAACAGTTGCTATACCTTCTATACCAACACAAATGTACAAACTGCAGTCATTATACAATGGTATCTAAAATATAAGCCATTGCAACTGCTTAAATACTAATTGTAAAGAGACATCACACACCATGACAAGATTTGTATGAATGTCTAAAAAATGTAATTCAATTGCAACAGTCAGATAGCAGTAGCTCAAACTAGTGAATCCCAGCACTATCCTATACTGTGATACAAGTATCTTAGGACCAGTTGTGCATATGTAGTGCAGAGTCACCCCTCTGGGCACTGTGAATATGGAAAACAGGTGTCTAGGTGACTTTAACTACCCTAATATAGACTGGGAACACTACTCAAGCCCGAACACTCTAACCCAAAGATTCCTGGAGTTCATAAACTCAAATGCCATGGAACAACTAGTCACCATCCCCACAAGAGGAGAAAACATACTTGATCTCATCATCACGAACATGGGATCAAAATGTTCAACACCGGAAGTATACCCCTCACTGGTGAGATCAGATCATAAACTAATCTCGCTGGAGGTCCTCATCCCGCCCCCACCTGAAACAAAAAAGACCACAGTGAAAAACTTCTCAAAAGCCGATTTCACACTTCTAAAAACTAGTGTGGTCTCCTTTAAGGCCCCTGAGCCAGTGGTAAACATTACTCAAACCGCTGAATCACTTACAAATGCCTTCTACCAGCACCTACAGGACTGCATGGATCAGGCAATCCCAAACAAAACTAAGACTCTCTGTACCAAAGGCAAGCGTCCAGTCTGGTGGACCCCAGCCATAAACAAGCTCTACAACAAAAGGAGGAAGCTACTACAAGATAGAGCAAAATCCTTGAAAGGTAAGACACCTTTGATCATTATAAGTAAAAACTAAGAGCTCTCATAAAATCATCCAAGGCAAATTTTGAGAGAAAAATCGCCAAGGACTCTAAAGAGAATCATAAGGCCTTCTTTAGCTATGTTAGAAACCTAGGAGGAAACTCCCAGATATGCTCAGAATTAGTTCAAAATGATGTGAAAATTACTGAACCTACACACATTGCCAACATACTGGCTGACAGGTTCAGTGCAAACTTCTCCCCTCCCCAAAAGGAGAGATATCTATTCCAGAGGATTGTAGCCCCCAAACATCTCCAACGCCCAGGTGAGAACTGCCCTCACTAAGGCAAAAACACAGCATCCATGGGACCGGATGGTGTCCCCGGCTGTGTGCTTCATGAACTCAATGAGGAATTAAACCCACAGTTAGGACAGCTGTTTAATCTTAGCCTCACCTCAGGATACGTACCCAAGGAGTGGCGACGGCGACTGTGGTCCCACTTCATAAGGGCGGTGCCTCCACAGACCCTGGAAATTACCGCCCCATTAGCTTGACAAGCCTTATCTGCAAAGCCATGGAGAGGATCATAATGGAACTCATAAATAAAGACATAGGGAACTTGCAGACTTTGGATCCAACTCAGTTTGGCTTTGTCAAAGGCAGATCCTGCCTCTTAAACTTGGTTGACTTTTTGAGACAGTCACCAAGGCCATTGATGAGGAAAGGCAGTCCATACAGCCTACCTCGACCTGGCAAAGGCCTTGACACAATACCCCACTCAGGTATCATCGAAAAACTCATCAGCTTGAATGTAAACCCATACATCACAAGATGGGTTGCAAACTGGCTAAGTGACAGAACCCACAGGGTCAGAGTTGCTGGAGCCATGTCAGACTCAAAGCCTGTCACAAGTGGTGTCCCACAGGGCTCAGTCCTGGGTCCACTCTTGTTCGGCATCTACTTTTCTGAAGTACAAGCAAACACAGGAGGGTTATGGCTGACAAAGTTTGCAGATGACTGCAAACTGGGCGCCATAGTCGAAAACACATCTGACACAGATATCCTCCAGAAGGGCCTCACAGAAATGGATAACTGGTGCCAGAGCCATGGCCTGAAGTTAAACGCCAAAAATGCATAGTCATACCCTTTGGGAAAAACAAGGCTACCCCTAGCTACCATATAGGTGGCAATCCACTGAGCACAGAAAAAGTCATCAGAGATCTGGGGACCCAGGTTGACAGTAGCCTTCGTTTGACACTCATGTTGCTAAAGTAGTTAGGAAAACCTTCTATATCACCCACCTGATCATGAAGGGATTCACATCTAGATCAAGGGAGGTCATCGTCCCCTGTACTCATCACTTATTAGACCTATGATTGAGTACAATGCCCGTTCGAATGTATCTGACCAGACACCTGCTGCAGCTTGAAAGGCCCCAAAAGTTCCTCACCAAAAGGATAAAGGGTCTCAAAAATATGTCTTATGCTGCCCGACTGAAAGAACTCCAGCTCTATTCAGTCTCATACCGCTTGCTCAGAGGTGACCTGTGCCTGACATATAAGGCCATGTCAAACCCAGATTTGATGAATATGCTTCACCTCAAAAATCTAGATCCCTCAGAACCACAAGGGCGGAGACTTAAACCTTGACACGGTTATAAATAGAACGTGCTGGAGGGACAGATTCATCACCCAGAGACTCCCTATGCTGTGGAACAAAATCCCGGTACATGTGAGGCAGAGCACCTCTCTGGTCTTGTTCCAGAGGAATCTTGACCAATGGATGGGAGATTGCAGATATACCCCAGGGATTACTTCAGCGTCACTGCTTGACAGAGGCACAGCAAAATGATAGGCATAGTTTTTATTCAAACTAAAGGGGTGGCGAAAGCCACATAACTATGGGCTAGGCTTATAAATGCCCTTGGGCAGATAGCCTAGTATGAACCTATGAACCTATGAACCTATGAACTCATTATCATTCATGAGTCACACTATCTGCACAAAGTGCTGGGCAGATAAACACGGTGTGGGGTCATACATGATGCCATGCATGTGATACTGAGAAGTGTAACTTGCTTACCAGGTAAATGTGCCTGTGAGTACAGAGTATGTATAAGTTATTTAAAGTATCTGACAATGAAACATACAAGTTATACATATCAAAATACATGCAAATCATAATGCCATCAATTTACAAATGTATCAAATGACAGTTACTTCTCACAAAAAAGATATACCACATTCTTGTATTGGATGCATTTGCCCTTACTGTGACATGATTTCTTAGATTAAGTCTTGCAGATATCAAAATCATGTAGACGTCAACTGTGAAATGACAAAAAAAAAACTTTGATAAAATGGATATACTGCTCCAGAAATTAATAAACAAGTATTAGAATGTCAAAGCTTGAATATATGTGCACCATTCTCTCTGCCTCATAAACTCCTCTGTGTATGTGGCACATCTTCCCAATGTTTCATATTAATGCCATGATTTCATAATTCAAATCTAGAGGCAGTGATGTCTTGTGTGAATCTAGAGTTCCCTAAAGTCCTCATTTTCATGGTATATGACCACAGAGTTGAGAAATCATCACAGCCACGTTTGTCCTTTCCTTCTGTTTTTTTTTTTTTCTTCATTCTTTGGACAAAGTTTGGTGTTGTGCCTCTCTGACTGTCAGATGTCACTAGCAGTAAACAATAGTTAACTTTCTAAAGCAAAACGTCAAAAATTTGAAATGCATCAATAGTGCAAATAAGACTGTTGCTGGTGCACTTCCCTTAACACTCTGAACTCAACTGAGTAAATGAAATACACCTGTCAATTATCTTTCTTTGTGACTCAAGGTATTAATGCATTAAGTCTGGAGAAACACCAGAGGTAATGATGGGTTCAAATCCAGATTGTAAATAGTTATAACAGGTGGTACAGAATGAGATTTGTCACGCATTTTTAATTATGAATTGAATAATCCAAAACTCTTTATAATGAATGCTAAATACATTACCTATACTATTTGTGAATTTGTGTTAAGTATAACAAAGATCAAATTTAACTGAAATTACAGTTTCATATGTGTAAGGCTAGCAATAATGCTAGGTGTGATTCCAGCTTCTAATAATTTGAATGTACTGCTCACAGTGACATAAATATTCTGCTGTTAGAAACTGAAGACATAGTAGTAATAACAAATCTGAGGCATGTGATGTAAGAAATATGTAATTTACCAAAGTGTGAGTAAATAAAATCAGAAGCACAATGAATGTGGAAGTAGTTATAATATTCTTGACTGATTTTCCCAATCTCAGAAGTAGGAATCATGCAAGTAATACATTTCCTTTAAAAATATATACTTCTTGCTTGTATAAGATGTATCAGAAATGAGCTTATGAAATCTCCTACACATCTCATTTCTCAAGAATTGTCATTAACTCAAGGCCTGTTGATGTATAACAGAAATGCAAATTATCATGTGGCAAACAATTTAAAAAAATGGAATGTGTCAGGGTAATGCCATAAGTGCTGGGTACACTGATACAAATACCCTTTTGCATTTGCCTGCCACTTGAAATTGTGTGCAATTAACTGTCTGAGGTCACTGTCATTAAGTAACAGTTCATGTCTGAAGGCAAAAACTGAAAAACTTTAATCTGGGCTGCCATTCAGTAGCACTAATAGAATGTGCACTATTGCTCTTCCATCAGCCCTCTGGACAGTATTGAGTGAAGGAAATTCACCTCTTGTTTACCTTTCTCTGTGGCTCATGATGTTAATGGAGGACGTTTGGAGAAATTCAAGAGAAGCTGCAGCAATGGGAACATAGGTTAACAGCAACCTCTCTTTTGACCACCACACTGCCACTGTGGTCAGAAAATCCTTCTATGTGGCACATCTCATTACTAAGGGTTTTGCATCCAGGAAGAAAAAGGTAATTATCTCCCTCTACTCTTCCCTCATTAGGCCAACCATCAAGTACAATGCCCCATTTGGCAAGTACCTCACTAGACTCCTGCAGCAACTGGAGAGGCCGCAAAAATACCTCACAAAGACAATCCTAGGCCTTAAACACTTGTCCTATATGGACAGACACAAAAAACTCCAACTATTCTCTGTCTCATATCGACTACTTAAAGGTGATCTCTGCTTGACTTATAAAGCCATGTCTAACCTAGCTCTGTTAGAAATGCTACATCTAAATAAATCCCAATCCCTCTGCACCACATGCTCCAGAGACCTCAACCTCATTACCACAATCCACAGAACATGATGGAGGGACAAGTTCATAACCCAGAGACTGCCCATGCTATGGAATAGACTTCCCATACATGTCAAACAGAGCACCTCACTGGCCCTCTTCAAGAAAAATCTTGATGAATTGATGGGAAATAGAAAATTTACCCTGGGGATCTCTCCACTGGCTCTACTCGACAGAGGCACTGGAAACTAAGGTCAGGTGGCACAATGCCAGGATAATCCTATGGGCTAGGCTTGTAAAGGCTCCAGAGCCAATAGCCTAGTACACACCTATGACCCTATGAACCTATAAAAAATAAAATAATGTATGGCTCACTTCCAGTTTACAGATATTTTTAATAAGGGGCAGAATAAGTTGAGAAACATAATTTCTATTAGGAATCTAACATGAGTTAAAACTGACTAGTAAAATAAATTTGAAATACAACTCTGTGTAATGATGACTGCTAAATAAATCAACTATAGTTCATTTAAAGTAACAAATGATAATAGTTAATTTAAACTTCTCTTGCATACATATAATCTGTACAATAAGTATTTAAAAAGAAGTATGACTCATCACGTATAATTATAAGGTGTGTAGGACATATGTCACATAAAGTATGTATGGCACCTATTCCAACATGATTTACGTAGGCTATGTAGCTAAATGCATATGAAATTGATTTACAGAAATAAACAGTGGCATTTACATATAGCTTCAGTAACATAATAAGTGAAAGCCACACTCATACAGGCACAACATAATTAGATCGACACTCATGTTTGAAATTGTTATACCTCAACTTACATTTATCATTTTAGCATTCTTTTTAGTCATAGGATCGATTCTAAGGAGTATTACTCAAAGTTTGTATGTCCTACAAACCCATTACATCCAAAATTCATAACATTTCACCTATAACCCACACTGATTATAACCAACATCATACAGCTGTGTTATGTCATCTGACTGTGTGAATGATTACCATCTATCATAATAGAGAGCATGTGTAAAGGCAGCAATATTCCCTTTGAAATATAATTTAGCTATCATCATCCTAAAGCATTTCAGTATTTTACAGTGGAACATGCATAAATACAGTGAGCATCAAGCATGGCCAAGCCTCACTACCATATTTCACACTGCCAGTGTATTCTAAATTAATCATACCCAAGTTCTCTGCTAGCCTACTTTTGTTTTTTCAGTTGTGCAAATGCAGCAGGCTGTGCATAGTTGCAAATAGCTGTTATTGAAGTGATTTGAAATGGGGGCCAATTAAGATGCATAGTTCTAAATGTATCTCTGTAGACATGGCTGGCAAAGGTAAGGATGGTGCTGCAGTTAGAGCCCAAGTGTGGTCTGAAGAGGAGTCTAAGATCATTGTGGTACTTGTTGCCAAGCACAACAGCATTAGCCTACTGCAGGGAGACTATATCTGGTCTCAGTACAAGTCTGAAGCTTGGGATGGCTTGG